>NC_069500.1:184416994-184586994 GCF_027579735.1 Bombina bombina
CTGGTCTTAGGTCCAGGGCGCAGAGCAGACGGCGAGATACCAGCCCAGCAGCGGTGGTTCGTAGAGTCTGCATTACTTATGGTGGCTACGCAGTAGTTATGGTGTCTATGGTGCTGATGATCCTTTGGTGAGTGCTAGGAGCATCCTTTTCTACGGGCCAACTTCCAGCCAGCCTGGAGGCAACCGTAACATTTGGCGGCAGCGGTGGGATGGCGTCCTAGCGCAAGGAGCAGCACCCCAACAGCACTGGTATCGTATGAGAGTTATTGAGGGCAACGCTAGCCACTGCGCAGCGTCCCTACCTACAGCAGCATGGAGCTGACAAGACACTGGTCAGAACCCTGTGAAGAGCACCTCAACCTGATCCGTCGCTATGAGGGCGCTGATTTCGTTCCAGAGGTAAAGAGGCGGCTAGTCCGATATGGTCCAGACCCTGCGCAGGAGGTAGTCAGTCGAATCATCCGGGAATTGGATACTGAGAACGAAGCGGCACGAGCCTTTGAGCACCAACTGTGGAGATTGGGGGTATGGACACCTGGTCTCCAGCGAGAAAGTGAGTTACAGGGAGAAGAGAGCAACGACCTCCCTCCCCAGCGGCAGCCCGAGTTACAGGGAGAGGAGAGCAGTGACCTCCCTCCCCAGCGGCAGTATACCGTGCAGAGGGAAGAGACAACTGGTCTCCTTTCCCAACCCCAACCAGAGATACCCGAGGCAGCAGGCCTCATAGACTGGTCCTGGGAGGACCCCCAGCAGGCAGGTGGAGATGGGACCGCAGTCTCTCTACCGGCCCTACAGGGATGCTGGGCAGGCGGCCCAGATCCCCAGCGACAGACCCAGCTACAGGGAGGGGAGAGCATCGACCTCCCTCCCCAGCCGGAGTGTGCCTTCCAGGGAGAGGAGACAACCGGTCTCTCTCCCCAGCCGCAGCATGTTCCACAGGGAGCGGAGAGCATCGACCTCCCTTCCCAACGGCCGCCGGAGTATCAGGAGGAGGAGGTAAGCCAATCTCCCCCTCCCCAGCTAACTCCTAACTTGGGCCCAGGGTTAACAGTGGAGATGTTAACCCCCACGTTCCCTTTGCCACCGGGCAGGACTATGCCCCAATTCCCCCAGCAGAAGAGCTGGCATCAGGACAGAGCGCTGCTGGCCTCTGCCCTACAGACCCCCTTGTTACAGGACTGGCCTGCAAACCCCTCACCCCAGCAGAAGCGCTGGCACCAGGGCAGAGTGCCACTAGCCTCTGCCCCCCAAGTACCACCAGCTATTTGCCCAGCTGCGCCAGGAAGGCTGAGGATGCTACACTTTCATCCTACAACCTGGAACCTACAGGCCAGTACTACTTATTGTGGGGGGGCTACTTTGCTGCTAATGTTTATTTGTGGGTGGGTTGCGAGACTAACTTAGGCACTGACCGACAGAAGGTCAGGTGCCTGGTTAGTCTCCCTCCAAAAGGGGAGATATGTTACAAACTGCTATTTGTAAATGGCCCTTTAAATGGAAAATTGCCCTGCTTCCCTGGATTGTGGAGAAGCCTATTTGCCAGCCTCCTTCCTCATGACTATGGCCCCTGGAAGATTGTGCCCCTGAAAACGTATTAACTTTTATTGGGTGTGTATGGCCCTTTAAGAACCGTCTGGGGACATATTGTGACTTTGGTGAACAATGCCAGAGTGTTCCACAGAAAGGGAGCACTGTTACAAAAGCATTAGTTTTCATTGTGTACCATTAAGTGCTATGTGACAGACTCTTCGGTCAGAACTGAAAGAGTTAACTTTGTTCAGCTTCAAGAAGTTATTTTCTAAATACAAGTTTGCTGGCATCAGCTCTAATTAAGTTTAGTGATAAACATTCCCATTGTCTAATCACCTCCAGAGTCAGACTGCTAGTTGATAAGATGGACTGCATTGTTTTCTTGTGTGTAACTTGTTATCTGCTGAAGTAATGTAATTCTATTGTGGCCTGTTAAAGGGCGTTGTCTCTCTATCTAAATGTACCAAATGTGTGATTGGGGATTTTATGCCTCCCCCTGAGAGTGTCCTTTTTGCATTTAACCTCAATAAAAACCAGGCTGGGTGTTCCAGCACCTCAGACCTCTTCTGACCCTCTAACTTGCAGCCTTGACTCATGTTTGTAGGGGACAGCTATAATCACTACAGGGATTGCTATGCTCTTCATACTCCCTTAGCTACTGAGCTCTTGTTCCTGATCCTGCTTCGCTCTACAGAAGGAAGAGGTTCACCTACTGGAGCCTGGTCGTAGGTCCAGGGCGCAGAGCAGACGGCGAGATACCAGCCCAGCAGCGGTGGTTCGTAGAGTCTGCATTACTTATGGTGGCTACGCAGTAGTTATGGTGTCTACGGTGCTGATGATCCTTTGGTGAGCGCTAGGAGCATCCTTTTCTATGGTCCAACTTCCAGCCAGCCTGGAGGCAACCATAACACCATGCTTTCAGCAGATGATGATTTGACGGAAATATCCAAGCAAGGTTGTAATTTTTCCTACAGGAAAAACAAGTCCATTGGCAACATCGTGGCACCCACTAAATTGAAATCGGATGAGCCTAGTGGGTCATCATGGCTACTGGTAAAGGGCATGCACAGATGTAACTATAGGGAATGTGTAGCATGTGAGAAAGTGGAATGTGGTGAATTTTTTCAGTCCACAGCCACAGGACAACAATTTGAAATAAAAACATGTATAACATGCAGATCCAAATTTGTTATATACCTGATAACGTGCATTTCATGTAAAATTCAGTATGTAGGGTTGACTACTAGGGAGATAAGATCCTGGATAAGGGAGCATCTCTCTACGATCAGAAATGGTAAGTCAAGCACTCCATTGGTGCAACATTTTGCGCTAAGACATGACAAAAGCACAGAAAGCTTTAGATGGAGGGCTATTGAAAGTGTTCCTGTTCCCCCACAAGGTGGAGACAGGGAGAAGGCACTTGGAAGACAGGAGGTGTTCTGGATCTTCAAATTGAGGACCAGAACACCTTCTGGATTAAACTCAGCCTTTGATCTAATCAACTACTGGAATTAAATGGCCAATAATCCTACTAACAATACTATCTAATGTCACAGAAAGGGCGTGGAACCAATCCCTTAGAGAAGGAATTGGCTAGTGCATAATAGTGCAACACGTCAGTTTTCCAATACTAAAAACTATTATAGATTATGCAATTGTCCTCCCATATATGAATTGAGTGTATCCTAGGTTTCTATTCCAATTTCCATACATTGTATTGAACATGCATACCTATTTCATATGGCTAGTATAACGGACAAGATACTCAGTTCACTTACATAAATTCATCTGGTATATAACGTATTGATATACAAACATAATGTTTATCTGGAATTTAAGTAGCGCATACATACGTATAGGACTATAAATGGGCACATAGTGAACATGGGCACACACAACTGGTCCACCTATCAGTATAGTTGAGACAAATAATGGGTGTATATTAGCATTCAGCAACACACCTTAGGCCTTGGGATATCGATCTAAAAGTGTAGAAAAGCTTGAGGCAGCCCATGTATATGGAAAACCCCCCTCCCCCTCTGTGTATATATATATATATATATATATATATATATATATATATATATATATATTGAGAACAACTTTTCTCTCAAATATCTAATGTATACATAATTAGAAACAACAGAATGTTAAAATGTATCAATGTACAAGAAATATATGTACAAGACTGTATGATCATATTGCGCTACGAATGACCAATTAACCTTAGTTAACTTTAGTGTGTTACACATCAGAGTATGGTCATAACACCCCTGTTTGTATCGACTCTGTGCTCAACCTTCAAGTTACTTGTTAATTAATTCTATGAGAGGATTGGTCCTTTTGGTTGACCAATGGGATGAGGAATGGCCCTTGAAAAAGGGCGCTCGTTTTAATCACTTTTATCAGCTAAAACTACAGCTGAAAAGCCGAAACGCGTCAGCTGTCTCTTTCCTCCTGTCATTTGTCACCAACTGCTGCCTATGTCCTTTGCATTTACCTTAGGAGGTTATTCTAACCTACACATGAACTGTGGATTCTTTATCTGTACAGCGTTATTCATGGAATAAACGCTGTACTTTTTCATCAACCGGTGCTCCTGTCTCCTTATTTGCAGTATTGTAATCCGATTCCCTTGCAGTGAGCACGGACACAGCAGGCTTTCCCCTGGTGGATTGCCTCCTCCTCTCCTCAATTTGGATAGGACGCTACACGCACACCTGGTTGTGACGTTTGGGGCAGTGATCAGCAATCAACAAGCCGCACGTAACAGAAGAGGAAGTGACCGATACCCAGCTGATCGAGTTCAGTGAGTTCCCGGGCAACTAGCGACAGAGTATTACAGGGCGAAAAGGAAAGAGTCCTGAATTCCGATGGTGTACAGTGCCCTGGGTTTTGGAGTGTGAACAGATCAGCGCAAGGTCCCCTAAGATTGAATGCAGTAAGTCGGCTGCTTGGATCGCACACTATCGTTTGTTTGCTAAGTGTGGGTTTTTTGTTCTCTGACTCAGAGAAAGTCACATACATAAGGAGACAGACACACAGGGAAAAAGAGAATGATGCCCATTCATACCAGTAACACAGAATACTATAACTATTCCCCATCAGTCATACGCAGAACAGCCATTAACCCCTTCCTTTCCATAATCCCCTTGGTGTCATAGTGTAGTAACACCAGCACATAAAGAAGGTAGTTAAGATATATATTGACAATATAAGCAAATTAACTCCTGTTCTTATAAATTAATGTCCATTTTAAATGCAAGCTTCAAATATACAACTTAACAATTGTAGCTGAATTTCACTAATTATGTAATGACTGATACCCCCACAAACATAAACAAGACAAGTTCAGTTTTACTTATCTTAGTGGTTTCCCATTGCTCATCTGCAGTCCCAGATAACAGCTTCTCTCCTAGAAAATAAAGAATAAAAGAAAATGTTGGGCCCCATGTGTAATATTTTCCCACAACCAGTTCTTCCGGTTTCTAGCACAAATCCTAGGCAGGCACAGATGAGGTTCCCATTATTCAGAGTTGAAAAAAAGACAATCTACAAATCTCTGGCTGGGTGTTTTAAAGCATCTTATAATCAGGATCCCAGTTTCTTGCTTCGTGATCACACATGTTCTTCTCACATTAGTGTTTCTTCCATGTCCAGCATAAACCCAGATAACAACTCCTGACGAAACACACAGACAGCAGCAGAAGGAAAACAAGAAATATCCTAGTATCGATTTGAGTCTCCCGCACTTCTGCTTCCTCACTCAGCTCTCTGTACCATGTGATCACTGCTGTGATGTCAGAGTGTCCTTTAGAGGGATGGAATCTAGCCGCTACCATTTACAAATGGTTGCTAGGTGAATGTGTCTGAGGGTTGGGCCTAGTAGCTTGTTATTGTCAGCCCGGTGTCGGGAAGTGCTGTTTTCTGTTCTGTGTTAGGGTGACGCACTGATTCTTCTAGGCACAACAGGTCCGGTATAACCGGGTCTCGGCGATATGTTGCGATGGTTTATGGGCAGCCGAGAACCTCAGGGCGGTGCGGAGGTAACAATTGTAACTTTAGTGTTATGCATCACCTCGTAATATTGTTTCAATTATAGATAAATATACAAATAATTTATTGTGTGGAACGAAAGGGGAATGCCAAATTTGCATCACAAACTGTTATGATAGTACATTTGTCAAGGCCACTGTCCTTATATTCTGTTAATTGCACATTAGCAATAGCAGACAAATGGAGCTGCTAATCTGATATTTCAGCGGTTTATTTAAGTAACATGTTAAAATTGCCTAAATATTTGACTTCCTGACCTTAAACTATAATCCAGGATGTATAAATAATAACGTCATAAAAAGGCTAATGGGAGAATGAAAAAGGGAAGTTGTAAAATCAAAGTAGATAAGACTTGGATTGTCTCTATTCTGTTATTTTCTGTAGGATATCATCATTAAGAGTTAAAAACAAAAAAACTTGTTTTTTCCATTCACTGATCACATCTTGCTATTCAGAAGTATATGAATGATGGAAAATGATTCTCATATTTATTACTGCCATCAGTGTAAATTCTGAAACCAAATCTGATTTAGTTGCGCTTGCTGATTGGATGGCTAAATGTACCCAACAATCAGCAATCCCTATCCAGGGTACTGAACCAAAAGTAGGCATCAAAGCTTTAATTCTTGCTTTTCACTAAAGATACCAAGAGAACAAAGAAATAAATTGATAATAGGAGTACATTAGAAAGTTACTTAAAATTGCATGCTCTATCTCAGATGTTTTCAAAGTCTTGCACATTGGGCCCCCCTTGGCAAAAACTTTCAAGCTGAACACACACACAACACACAACACACAAGCATATACACACACACACATACACAAGCATACACTCACAGGCACAGCCACACTGGATCAGTGCAAGACTGATAACTATGTACACTTGGATAGCACTCACATTCCTTAACGGATAAAAAAAAGTATAGAGCAACGTGATTGTGGCAGAAATAAGCTGTTTTAAAATTAACCTATTATTATTATTATTATTATTATTATTATTATTATTATTATTATTATATTAGTATAATTTAAAAGAATGAAAAACACACACACACACACACCCACCTTAAAAACACAAGTTCGTTTTTGCTGGTAAAAAATAATGGTAGATGAACCCACATATATGGCAGGGATGGTACTTTAATACGTATAAGATACAGACCTAGGATGTAGGTATTAATCCATAGCCTGTACATACATATTATTAAATGCAGGTCATGCAGAGTATACTTACAAAAAAGATGTGATAATAGCACTGTTTATACCAGCAGAAAAACCTATACTCACTAAGCGGTTTGCGGCTCTAGCGTTTGGATATACTGTGGTCCCCTTAATTAGAGCTGTCAAAGTAACTGCATATGAAAATATTCCGTGTACATTTTACAGTTCAGGTACTGTTATTTAGATAATCTATTATAACAGGTGTTATCTCCTTGATAATTATGAATAAAGTGCTACTGTAAGTTCCCACGGGAATAGGGCCCTCAATTCCCCCTTTATTTGTCTGTAAAATTTTGTCTTTTATCGTATTGTTTCTCCATTGTACTGTTATCCTTGTACCCATGGGCATCGCTGCGGAATCTGTTGGCACTTTATAAATAAATAATAATAATAATACACCAAATTTTTCTACTCAGACGGCCTATATGAACCTCCCTGGCTATATGATAATGCCCACGATAAATGTGTACAAGCTGGAAAAATAATAATAGTTATAGGTCAATGGACATTTGCAGCATGTTGTTAGTAATATATCTTTTTTTCCCGCTGGTATCAGCTAAATTACCAGCTTCTCCTTGCTAATTAAAAGCTACTAAACTCCCCCCTGTCCCCTAACATGTTTTGCCACTTTCTGGCTTCCCCAAATATGTGACTTCATCTACCATTATTTCTTACCAGCAAAAACTCCCTTGTGTTTTTAAGGTGTGTGTGAGTATGTTTTTTCATTCTTTTAAATTATCTTAATAAAGGTTAAATTTTAAAACGGCTTATTTCTGCCACAATCACGTTGCTCTATACTTCTTTATCCATTAAGGAATGTGAGTGCTATCCAAGTGTACATAGTTATCAGTCTTGCACTGATCCAGTGTGGTTTTTCAATAGTACACAGCACCATGACCATAATATTACTAGATCTGCAGTATAATTTAACCCCCCCTTAGTGACCAGACCATTTTTCAATTTTCTTACCCTTAAGCACCAAGGCTATTTTTACATTTTGTGTGTTTAAGTGGGGGTAGACCTAGTGCTAATGGGTGCACCTACTGCTCTCTTCAATGGGTCTCCTAGTAGACCTAGTTAAATGCAATGCTGTGTATAAAATGAAGTTAGTGCCTAAGGCTGAGGTGAATAAGTGTAAATGGTTTAATACAGACAATAATATGGCTTTAATCACTGAAGGTTACAAAATCATGGATTTATGAGTAACATACACATAAAAAATTGGGTAAAAATTAACATATCATAAAACAACATGAAAAGTATAATAAAGTTAAAGCAAACGATATGGTACAAACATGGTGAAGTCTCGTTGAATAATAGAAAAGGTCTCAGTGGAGGACAATACACATAGAGTCACAAATGAAGTATCCAATGGGAGAAAAATCTGTGCAAATAGTTGTGAAAATCCTGTGCACAAGTGATACATGTGTCCAAAATTTAAAATGAAGTAGTTAATTCCAAATGGTAAAAAATGATTAAAAACTATAAAAATGTAAATCACAAAATGTAATAAACAAAAAATCTAAACCCCCCCCCAATATATATATATATATATATATATATATATATATATATATATATATATATATATATATATATATATATATATATATATATATATATAGTGCTGGGTGACACAAAAATAAAAATAAACAAATGGAAATAGGTGTAATCTTAATAGTGGAGTCCCATCTTGTTGGTGATAAACACTGAGTAATCATGTGGAAAAAACAAAAAGTACAATAGTGCAGAGCTGATTGAACACCTTATTAGGGTATTGAAAATATGCTTACCAGTAGTATGTCGAGTTGTCGACGCGTTTCGGCCTGTTAACAGACCTTTCTCAAGACTATTTTTACATTTCTGCGGTGTTTGTGTTTAGCTGTAATTTTCTTCTTACTCATTTACTGTACCCACACATATTATATACAGTTTTTCTCGCCATTAAATGGACTTTCTAAAGATACCATTATTTCTATCATATCATATAATTTATTATACTTTTTTTTTTTATAAAATCTGATGAAAAAATTGAAAAAAACCACACTTTTTCTAACTTTGACCCCCAAAATCTGTTAAACATCTACAATCACCAAAAAACACCTATGCTACATAGTTTCAAAATTTTATCCTGAGTTTAGAAATACCCAATGTTTACATGTTCTTTGCTTTTTTGCAAGTTATAGGACAATAAGTACAAGTAGCACTTTGCTATTTCCAAACCATTTTCCTCCCCTCAGAATTAGCGATAGTTACATTGTAACACTGATATCTGTCAGGAATCCCTGAATAACCCTTCACGTGTGTGTGTGTGTGTGTATGTATATATATATATATATATATATATATATATATATATATATATATATATATATATATATATATATATGTGTGTGTTAATAAGTAGTAAAGACAAGCACTCCAGATAACAGGTCACCAATGCCTGGGGTGCAGCAGACAGAATATGTAGAAGAAAAAGAAGAGTGCACTCACCAGGTCTTTTCAATCGTTTATTTCCTAGATAGTGAACGTTTTCGGGGGTTTAGCCCCTTCCTCAGACATACAAAAAAGCAAGTGTGCAATTTCCAACATCAGACATCCTTATAACCGAGAGACCATCCAATCACACGCTCTCCAGGGTAGGGTGCCACCCACTTGATGACATCACTATTCCCAGCAACGAGTGTGAATGGTCAGAAACATAACATGACAAAAGTATAACAATACATATATGCAAAACATAGTACAGCAGGAGTAGTCAGCCAGAATATATTTTACAAGTTAAATATATAAATATATATATATATATATATATATATATATATATATATATATATATATATATATATATATATATATATATAATATATATATATAAAAATGACATCAGAGTAATTTGGCGTGCCCTGTAGGCAACAGGATCCTAATAAACCCCAGAAAAGTAGAGTACATATACATTCTAGCAAGTTACAATAAGGATTAAATACATATGCAAAGCGGCAGACCTAGTGTAGATCAGGCACATTCAGTTCAAATGGTCATACATCAAGTATGAAACATATAGTCTAATACACAACGATAAACTAGACAATAGCGTTGTGGGACCCAAGCTATTGGGCATGTTTAGTGCGGTCAACCAATTATATCTAAATTAAGCAAACTGTACAAAATGATGCTAGCCGTTGGTTATGTATAAATAAATAAACCATTGAAAAGACCTGGTGAGTGCACTCTTCTTTTTGCATATATATATATATATATATATATAATTTTTTTGTAGACAACCCAAAGTGTTGATCTAGGCCCATTTTGGTATATTTCATGCCACCATCTCACCGCCAAATGCGATCAAATAAAAAAAAAAATTGTTAATTTTTTCACAAACCTTTTCATAAACTTTAGGTTTCTCGCTAAAATTATTTACAAACAGCTTGTGCAATTATGGCACAAATGGTTGTAAATGCTCCTCTGGCATCCCCTTTGTTCAGAAATAGCAGATATTTATGGCTTTGGCATTACTTTTTGGTAATTAGGCCGCTAAATGCTGCTGGACACCACACTTGTATTATGCCCAGCAGTGAAGGGGTTAATTTGGTAGCTTGTAGGGTTAATTTTAACTTTAGTGTAGAGATCAGTCTCCCACCTAACATATCCCACCCCTGATCCCTCCCCAACCTCTCTCAAACATCTCTCTTCCCCTCCCCACCCCACAATTGTTACCACTATCTTAAGTACTGGCAGTACTAAAATAGGTTTTTTTGTTTGTTTTTTTTTAATATATATTCTGCAGTGTAGGATCCCTCCCTCTACCTATTTGCCGCCATCATCCAACATTTATCCCCCCCTCCTTCCCTTTCACTTTACAGTTCCATAGTGTAGCATATCCTCCAGCGATTTTCCGCACACCCGCCTCCCTGCTATGGCTCCCACCCACCAACGTTTGGCACCATCGCTTGCAGATGCAGAGAGGGCCACAGGGTGTCTCTCTCTGCATCGGTTGTTAAAAAAAAGGGTATTGCACGATGGCTCAATATCGAGACATCGCTGCAATACCCTGAAAGTGGCTGAAAGGGATCACGATCGCTTCCACCACTTGAAACAGGGTACGTCCTTGGTCATTAAGTGACAGTTTCCTTGGTCGTTAAGGCGTTAATTTAATTGACTGATCAGCTGACAAGAGGCTATAATTAAAGGTACTTCCTGAATTTACACCTAAGTAGTGCCATTAGGATCCCTGTTTATCTTAAAGGGACATAACACCCACAGTTTTTCTTTCATGATTTAGAAAGAGAATGCAATTTTAAACATCTTTCTAATTTTACTTATATTATCTAATTTGTTTTATTCTCTTCATATTCTTTGCTGAAAAGCATATCTAGATATGCTCAGCAGCTGCTGATTGGTTGCTGCACATAGAAGCCTCGTGTGATTGGCTCACCATGTGCATTGCTTTTTCTTCAACTAAGGATATCTAAAAAATTAAGCAAAATAAATAATAGAAGCAAATTGTAATGTTGTTTAAATTTCTATTCTCTATCTGAATAATGAAAGAAAGATTTTGGGTTTAGAAGCCCTTTAACACACAAGCATACACATAGTTACAAGCATACACACCCACACGCAAAAGCATTCACACGCAAACACAATTATACACACACATGCACAATCATACACACACATGCACAAGCATCTGCATAATCAAACACACATGCACAAGAATACACACACAGGATCTTGTCTAAACATATGAATATTAATTATTTATAACTGCCTATGAGTCAGTGTTCAGTACTGTGCTTACTGTAGCTAGGATGCCCCTCAACTGGTACATGGATGCATGTGCTGGTTGTTCCCACTGTAGAATATAGATATAATATTTGTATAATGAATATATCTATTATATCTATATAGTTGTGAGGCAAAATCTTATTCTACAGTGGGAACAGCCAGCACATGCTTTCGTGCACCAGCTGAGGGCCATCCTAGTTACAGCAAGTACAGTGCTCACAATAAGGGCTGCGGTTATAGAGACAAGGAAACTATCATTAGAGCCCGCTTCTTGGCCATCTGTACTTACACCAATGATGCTCAGTCTCCCTGTCACGTTGCTGTTCGCTGGGGAGTTTGGCAATGCACATGAATAAAAATAAAAATATAACACTTTCGTTCCTGTTCCCGCGCCTCCCCTTAAAGGGCCATGATACCCAAATGTTGAAACACTTAAAAGTGATGCAGCATAGCTGTAAAAAGCTGACTAGAAAATATCACCTGAACTTCTCTATGTAAAAAAGAAAGATATTTTACCTCAAAATGTCCTAAGTATTCAAACCCCATTGCAAAGGAGATTAAGCAGCAAATCAGTATGTCTGTCCCTGGACAGCTAAGGGAGTGAGCTTTCATGCACACTCCTCTTATTTCCCTATTCAGTTTAAGGAAGTTTACTATGAAATCTCATGAGAGTTAAGTGAAATCTCATTAGATCACAGTAAAAGAGTTCATGACCTCAGCACTGCTGATGCTGATTGGCTGCTGTTCATTTCTTCACTTATTTAATTTTTTACCTGCAGCTGGGCAGCAGCTGAAGTATATTTTTTTTGCACAGAACTTACTCTGCTGAGCTGAGGAAATTGTGAGGTAAAATATCTTCCTTTTTTACATAGAGATGCTCAGGTGATATTTTCCTGTCAGCTTTTTATAGTTATACTGCATCAGTTTCAAGTGATTTAGCATATGAGTATTATGTCCCTTTAAGAGCTCTGGCACCCCTCTGGGGAGGCACACCCACAGTTTGGGAACCGATGCTCTATCTGAATCACAAAATAAAATATTTGGGTTTACTATCCCTCCTCTTTCCTCTGACTAAATTGCATTAGAATTTGCCACAATAAGCAAGCGCTATCCAGGGTGCTGAACCTAAAATGGGCTGACTCCAGAGCTTTACATTCCTGCTATTTAAATAAAGATAGCAAAAGAACAAAGAAAAATGAATAATAAGTGTAAATTAGAAAGTTGATTAAAATTGCATGCTCTATCTAAATCATGAAAGAAAAAAAAAATGGGTTTAGTATCCCTTTAATCTTCTTCATAGTTAAAGGGACATTAAACTACCAGGCACAACCACCCTATAATGGTTACTACTCATTATGTTATTGCATTTCATCCTGTTCCTTCAGCTCTTTTCAAATAATTTCTCCTGTTTAAATAGTTTAAAGGTTCCAGATGCTGAAGCTCTGCCTCTTTGTACTGGTGGCTGCCATCTTGGAGCTCAGGTATTCTCACAGATTGTGACAGAAGCTGTGCACACTCATAGATCAGTAATATTGTCCACTTGTTTCACAGCTGTATAATGTGCTTCAGGTTAGGGTGCATGATACACAGCAGGAGCTTTCAAATAATTTTAATTTTTTTTATACAGTTTTACAGTTACACAAAATATATTAAAACAAAAAAAGCACTCTGCATTATTATAGAACAATGCAGCCACTGCAAAATGTAAAGCTCCTGCTTTGTATAATACACCCTAACCTGAAGCACATTATATGACCTCCAAAAAATAGGCAGTGTTACTGATCTGTGAGTGTGCACAGCTTCTGTCTCCGGTTGTGAGAATACCTTAGCTCCAAGATGGCAGCCCCCAATACAAGGAGGCGGAGCTTCAGTATCTGGCACCTTTAAGCCTTTGAAACATGAGTACTGATTTGAAAAGAACTGCAGGAACAGGAAGAAATGCAATAACATTGTGAGTAGTTACTATTATTTTGTAGTTGTGCACAGTAGTTGCTATGGTAAGTTTAAAAGTCCAGTTGTGATGTGTAATCCAAAGCAGCTCCAACCTAGAGTGGTTCTACAATCCCTATGCATGCAGAGTGCATCACAAACATCATCCTCATAGCATGTGGACCAAACAATAATGCTGTCACATATATACAAGTACTGGCTACAGATAACGGGCCAAATTAAAGCTTCGGGTTATGGGGTACCAACAAGGAGCAGTGGAACAGACCACCAATGACATAGCACAAAAAGAACTATAGCTGCACTCATGAAAGCTCAAATCTTCTAATTTATTCAACGGAATAAAACAAACACAGGAGGCACCTGGCGTCTATCTAATAATGCTGTCACAGCATGCTACTATTCAGAGCAACTAATGCAACCAGCATGCTATAACCCAACACTGTCAGAATGGGTAAATATACACTGCATTACCAGTGACTCTCATGGAGTAGAGTCACGAGCCAGTGAGCACCACCTGCGCAGTAACATTTTTATAGTTTGCATTGCCCAGTCATTGCCCCTATGCTGTGCACACTTGGATGGTAGCAGTTTTTTTCTTGTAAAACACCAGTACTGGGAATGGTAAAAATAAAATTTATATTGAGAAGGTGCGACACCCTTAAATATGTTCCCAATGGTCAATTTTACCTGCTGTAGTGTATTTTTAATTGCTTGCAAACAACACTTTTTTGCATTTATTGTGTTATTTGAAGTAGCTGCTTTTGTCAGTAGAAATCGCCACCCATACTGAAAATATGAATAACCAACATTTTCTGTAGAAAAGCTATGCAAACATCACATAATAGCGCTAATTAGTCTCCCAGTTAGGTGAGAAGTATATTTTTGTATCTGAAATAACTGGTATGTTTAGGATGCAAGGTCAATAGTACCTTGAAGAAAATTGTCAGCTTTAGTGTACTTTTAATGATGCTGTTCAAGACAGGTACTGCCAGTCTAAATAACTACATTTATAGTTAGTTAAGGCAAAATGTGAGAAATCTGAAGTGAATTGATATAGAGCGATAATTGATTTTGCCTCAAAACAAATAAATTCTTATTGAGAACATAAATCTGTGAAATAGTATGGCAGACAAAGGAAAGTATTGCAGATTGCCGAGTTGTGATTTCTTGTTTCATTGAAGCCCTATGTGACAATCCACATTCTCATCATATCACTTAATGTAAGCAATAAACTGACATTTAGATTTTAAGTAGTTTGTAGCAATGGCACCCATTTGTGCATTTGCAAATGTAGCTACATAGATCTGTAGACTTTGTTACTTTTGATCAGGGCAAGGCAGTAGAAATAAGTTATAGCAATGTTTTTATTTATAGGATTTAAATAATGTATTTTTTTCTGTTTTTAGAAATCCTTAGTACTAAATATTGGGGAGGAGCAGACGCAGAACCATTATACAGAACTCACAGCATTAAAAGTCCATTCTGATATTGTTCGATTCCTTGTACAGATTGATGATTGCAGGTAACGTGTAATGTATCTTAACTAATAGTTAAATAGTTTTTTTTTTTTTATTTTCAAAATAAGCTTTATTGGCGAAATGGTATAACAAAGAAGGCAAACATATAAGCATGTTCAATACAAAACAGTATTCAGTCGTTATGCAATATTTGCTGTAATATAGTTGTTCAGAAATATTTCGCGATATGCTAGATATTCAAGTATTCTCTAACAGTCTAGATAATGACATCAGGTATATAAGGTACAAAACCATCTCATATCGACTGTACTTAATAAAACTCTTCACATAGACTGTTTACAAGCTAAGAACCATCACTACAGATGATTCTCTGTTTAAACAATAAAAAATGCATAATGAAAAATATAGATTCTCGAGAACAAAGCAGTAGTAATAATCTCATTTCCACAACTTTTTTACACAGCGCTGTGGGATAGGTTGTTCTCGGTGTTTTTAATCTCTAACAGATAGGAAAAATAGTTTAGAATCGGTTAGATTAACCAGCTTTCCGAAGAAGGGGGAGAAGAAGAGTAGGGGAGAGAAGGGGAAGTAAGGGGATGAAGAGCGGAGGAGAAGAAAGATGGAGAGAGAGAGAAAAGAAAAAGAAGGAAAAAAAAAAAAGGGGGGGGGAGGATGGAGAAGGAGGGAGTGGGTGAGGGGGGTTAATGTATGGGTTGGGTAATATTTCGGTTACAGTGACTCTCTTCTGAAAAGGTTATACTCCTCGTCCTTCCCAGGTTAGTAACATCATTTCATGTGTACCCAATTTCCCTATCTTAAGGTAATGGTATCTCTCTAGTCTCAGCAGGTCAGTTACCTTATTCTTCCATTCTTGTATATTGGGGGTGTTCTGCTTTTTCCAATATAAGGGGATTAGGCCTTTTGCGCCGTTTAGCATCAGTAGGAGGAGTAGATATTTATCCTCTCCAACTATTTTGGGCAACTGGTGATATAATAAATAGCATGGGTTAGGAGGTATTATAATATTGAGAACCCTACTCATTTCTGCCAGTATATAATTCCAGTAAGGTCGTATCAGTGGGCAGGTCCACCAGATATGTAAAAGGGTTCCCTCTTCCCCACACCCTCTCCAACAGTTCCCACTAGAGTGTGGGTATATATGCTTCAGCCTGTGGGGGTCAAGTACCACCTACTTAGCAATTTGTATTGTGTTTCTTGCACTTTGGCTGAAACCGAGGTCCGTCTCGTTCGGTCAAAATTTTTTCCCCAGTCTTTACGGTCTATCTCTAGATCTAGTTCGTCTTGCCAGGACTGTGTAAAGGACGGAAGGAAGTGGCCGTCTCCCTGTAATAATAGTTTGTAAAGTTGAGAGATCAGATGGGTCGGGTGTTGGGTCATCGTACATAGTGTTTCAAAGTGGGTCCTATGTCTTGTCAGGTTATGTTTGTCTTTGTGTGTATCAAAGTAGTGTCTGATCTGAGCTAATCTGAACCATGAAGCGAACACACCATTATTCCATGTCTTTAAGTCTTTCTGGGATTTCAACCTGTCCTGTTGGAATATATTATATACGTCCGAGTCAGCAAGATCATAGGTCTCCTTCGAGGAGGAGAGATCTGGTAAGAAAATCAAGTCAGGATTCTCTCTGATCGGGGTGACAGGTGATATAAAAGTAGATATATGAGAGGTTTTCTTAAGCAACTTATCCCAGTTTATTAGTACACTGTCCATAAGTGGATAGAGCTTAATCTCAGAGGGTCTATGAGCGGGAGAAATCCACGCCAGAGCGCCCGAGTTTCCTCTTTGTAAAATAGCATTGTCCACATGTACCCAAGCCTTTTGGCTTGAGTTTTGGCACCATTCCACCAATCTCTGGAGAGAAATTGCTCTTTGGTATGTCAACAAATCAGGCACTCCTAATCCGCCTCCACTCCGAGGCGAGAATATCGTTCTCCTACTGATTCTAGGTTTTAGATCTCTCCAGATATATGACTCCATAGCCGATTGAATTTGATGTAGGATGTGGGAGGCTGCGGACGATGGTATGGTCTGCATGATGTAGAGCACTCTTGGCATCACATTCATTTTTACCACTCCTATGCGGCCGAGCCAGGAGATGGTTTTATTTCTCCAATTGGACAGGTCCCTACAGATCTCATTTTTGATATTCTTATAGTTCAGAGACACCAGCTCTTTAATACTGGGTGTTAAGAGTACACCCAAATATTTCAGTTTATCTTTAGCGATTTTCAGTGGACAGCCTCTTTTCAGTCTATCAAACTCGGCCTCTGGGATGGAAACATTCATGATCTCGGATTTTGAGGGATTTAGGAGAAAGTTTGACACACCACCAAAGAGTGTGAATTCTTCAATAGCCATTGTGAGGGATTGTCCTACATCTGATATCAGCATGAGGACATCGTCAGCGTACATGGCAAGCTTATGTACAATGCCCCCTATATTGATTCCTTTAATCTCAGGGTTCGCTCTAATTCTGATAGCTAGTATTTCGATAGTCAGGGCGAACAGAAGGGGAGACAGGGGACAACCCTGTCTAGTTCCGTTGTGAATATCGAAGGGATTTGAGAGAGTTCCATTCACCCTTACTCTAGCGTTTGGTGTTGAGTATAGTGACATTATCCAATTTGTGAGTTTAGGCCCAAAACCAAATTTGCCCAGTGTGAGTTGCATAAATGTCCAGCTGACCCGATCGAACGCTTTTTCAGCATTGGTCGAGATCAGGGCCAGTGGGACTGAATTATTATGCGCGAATGTCATCATCTGAAGGACTTTCAAAGTATTATCCCTCGCCTCACGTCCTGGTATAAATCCCACCTGATCGGTGGAGATGAGGTGTGGGAGATGTCTATTGAGGCGGTTGGCAAGTACCTTCGCGAATATCTTGACGTCTGCGTTAAGCAGCGAGATAGGGCGGTAATTCTCTGGGCTAGTTTCTGGTTTGCCTGGCTTAGGGATCACGGCAATGTGGGCCTCAAGCATTGTGTTAGGTAAGAATGGATCTTCTGATAGTTGATTAAAGAGATGTATAATATTCGGCGCCAGTATGTCGCCAAACATTTTGTAGTACTTAGCTCCGAAACCATCCGGGCCTGGGCTCTTGCCCGATGTTATGTCCCTGAGGGCTTGCTTAAGCTCCATAGGAGTGATTGGAGAATCTAGGGCCTCAGAGTCCTGATTAGAAAGCTTAGGGGTATCTACACTAGCAAGATATTCTAATATCTTGTGTGTCTCTTGCTCCTGATTAGGAGGGTGAACCTCCACTCTATTCGCATTCTGAATATTGTATAGGGTTTCATAATAGGATCGGAAGATCTCAGCGATGGATCTCCCGTCTTCCCTAATCTTCCCATCTGGATGTATCATACTATATACATATTGTTTCTTTTTTTTCCGGGCAACCGCCCTGGCCAGCAGTCTGCCTGCTTTATTCCCCTGTTCGAAGAATTGTTGCCTAAGAACAAGGGCTGCTTTCTGATAATCTTCTTGTAGGAACAGCAAGAGATTTGTTCTCGCTTGTTTCAGACTCTTATCCAATGTAGCATCAGTTGGCGCAGCCTTGTGAGAACATTCTGCGGTTTCAACTTCCGAAAGAAGCTTCTGATATTGCAATCGCCTGCTCTTAACTATCCTGGCTTTCTGTTTCAGAAAGAGACCTCGGATAGTGCACTTATGGGCTTCCCATACCGTGGTTAATGGTGTTTCTGCTCTTTCATGTATCTGAAAGTATTCCGTCAGGGCTCTCTCTATTTCTAGTTTAAAGACTGGATCATCCAACAAGGTGTCATCCATTCTCCAAATATAAGGCGTGACAGGCTTGTCTGACCATAGGATGGAACATGTGACTGGGGCATGATCCGACCATGTGATAGGTAGTATATTGCTTGACGTGGTTACTGTGAGGCCAGTAGCGTCTGTAAACCAATAATCTATTCTCGAGTATTTTTTATGGGGGTGGGAGAAGAATGTAAAGTTCTTAGATGTGGGGTGGTGTGAACGCCAGATGTCGTGTAATGCTGCTTCTTTGAGTGAGGATGTTATACGTTTGAGGGTCTTGTGAGGAATACTGGAGATACCGTCTGATGTGTCTAGGTTAGGGTTCAGTGTTGCATTCAAATCTCCCCAAAGGAATACTATACCAGTCCGTAGTTCGAGTACTTTATGGATAACCTTTTGAATAAAGGTGTGTTGGGATTGATTAGGACAGTAGACGTTAATTAAAGTAATGGGTCTAGCATATAACAGTCCTGTTAGGAGTAGATATCTACCTTCTGGGTCTCTATGTGCTTGTGTAAGTTGGAATGGTATGTCTTTGCTAAAAAGTATGCCCACTCCATTTCTTTTATGTGGACCAGAGGCAAAGAAAGCGGTGGGATATTGTGGACTATGCCAGCGGGGCTCATGGCCGAAAGCGAAATGTGTCTCTTGTAGGTAGACAACCTGTCCACCCTGTCTGTGTATGTCTCGTAAGACCATAGAGCGCTTGGTTGGGCTGTTGAAGCCCTTTACATTTGCTGAAAGTAGTTCTATCTTTCGGGGACAGGCTTCTTTGTGTGAGGACGTCATGTTAGTGGCAATGGGAATGAAGGAAATGATGTCTCTAGGAGGGGCTCTTCCTGGGGGTTTAGGGCGTAGCGCCCTGTGTGCTCTTTCAATTTGAATGTCTGGGGAGAAATCCTCGTTTCTGAGGTATTTTACAAAATCCTGGATGTATGCCTGTATAGCAGCAGGTTCAATCGATTCAGGTACACCTCGCAGCCTGAGGTTATTCCTCCTGCTGCGGTTTTCGAGGTCTTCAATTCTCTCTAATAAGGTGTGTACCGTGTTTTCTTGGGCTTGCAAGAAGCTGGTCTGGTGTTGTAAATCAGAGCTAAGTGTCTCTTGCTTTTCTTCTATCTGTGTTACTCTTTGATCTACCGCTGAGATGTCACTTTTTAATTCCTGGAACATTGACTTAAAATCTCTCATCGCCTCTTTTATGTCCTCTTTAGAGGAGAGGAGCTTAAGATCATCTTTGGTGACACAAGTCTGGTGAGAGGACATCGTTTCTGTATTATGGACCTGAGCTGTTGCGGTTTTCTGGTTAGCGTCTGATTTTGCTATTGTAGGCTCGTTATTTATTAAGTAATTTTCCAAGGTGGTGGGCTGAGAGCTTTTAGTAGGCCTAGTGTTTCTTTTACTGGACATTACATGTACTAGAGTGGGCTGTTTTGTATAGATGGGGTCTACAGGCAATTTATACCTTTCCTCTCTTATCCCTCAGGAGTATGGGACACTGATATGAGGTATCAAATTGCTGTGAGAGAAGGTCGTCCCAAGTATAGTTATATTTATTCCCCAAGTGATACCGGGCCATGTTATTGAGGCCGGGGATGTCTAATAAAGGAACTGAGTTATGCCAGTAGTCCACGTTTTTAATGCAGATAAATCGTACTGCCCATGTATGTATGTCAGGTATTGTCTGTTTATATGTTGAATGGGCTAGCAGTAGAGGGCCTATTTGTGATCCGTGTCACTACCCCTAGCGCTCCAGAACAGCTTAGGCCAGAGTCCGGTGCCACCCGGTAGTTTGTGTTACCTGTCCGGTGTTGGGATCTGTATGCTGGGTTCCCCTGCCACGTGGCGTTACCTCTGCTGAGAAGACCCGGTGATCTCCGGGTGTCGGCTATCACTCCGTATTCCTTCTGGGGGTAATCGCGCTCTCGGCACTGGTCCCAGGGATAAATTCTCCTGTTGCGGTGGTCCGGATCTGTAGTCCGTTTTGGATTGTCTCTGCGCTGGCTGGGGTCTGCTGATCCCGCGTGGTAGGCCCTACCGCGGTCAGTCCGGAAGGCTCGAGTTCAAGCAGAGGCGCTTCGTTGCTGGTTATGCGATCTCCGAGTCTCACCTCCCAAGGTTAGTAGCTGACAGGTTAGGGTCAATGCCTCCACATAGAGCTTATGCGATCCGGTTAGGGAAATTTACTTGAGCACGGCGCCCTCTTAGTGGATGCGGTCTGTAGAAAAGGCCTCAAACTCACGGCTCCTCTCCGCCACCGCTCTGTTATGTCATCTGGTCTCAGAACTTGCGTATAGTTAGTGAGTTATGTCTAGAGCCTATTGATAAACCATTTATAGACTAGTTTATGCCGTGTGTGCACCTGTTTTGAGTGTAGTTATAGCAGGGACTACAGAGCTTGTTTAGAAAGCAGCCATTTCAGTTCGTGGCTAGGCTCCGCCCCCCACTAATAGTTAAATAGTTTTATCACATTTAAGAGATGGCCAACTTGGTGGCCTGTGGGACACGTGACCCCTGAGAAAAAGCAGAACTAAGAATGTGTACCATGAAAATTGGAACTAAAAATGTGTGCTTTTGGACTTCTGGCAGGTGGGCAAACAAGGTGGTCACAACTCAACAGAACCCTCTAGACGGAAATCTGCAGATAGTGTTATCTTAACTAAATCTGGCCCTGTGAAATACATTATTATGTGTGTGTTTAATAACCATAAATGTATATGCAGCCCTTACGGCTTGTACAATATTGTTCTGCTGCCCCCATGTGTTAGATTGTTGGCCATTACTGTTCTAAATCAACAGTGTACAGTAGATAATTCAATATAGAGAAAAAAGAACAGAGAAAAGAGAGAAAATACTCTTTTATAAAAGGCAATACAGCATTCTTCTCATAATTCAAAAATATTAAATATTTTAATAGTTATATGTCCAAAACCTTTTCTTAAACACCATGACATTTCTGTCAGACAGCAAACTAGACACTTAAGAAAACGTGAATAATGGGAAAGTCTACATTGAATCCTGACACGGGGTGACTATTTGATGATTAAATCAATATCCTAATACAAGTGATAAATATATCAATAAATATATATATAGATATACAGTGTATGTATATGTGTGTGTGTATATATATATATATATATATATTAGTCGTAAAGCCCGTTCACACGGGCCATTTTTTGCAGTACAGCGGTCCCACCCCTTGTGCTCTCTCTCTCCCCCTCTCTTTTGAGCTCTTTCTCTCTCCCCCCTCTCTTTTGAGCTCTCTCTCCCCCCCTTCTCTTTTGAGCTCTCCCTCCCCCCCTTCTCTTTTGAGCTCTCCCTCCCCCCCTCTCTTTTGCGCTCTCCCTCCCCCCCTCTCTTTTGCGCTCTCTCTCCCCCATCTCTTTTGCGCTCTCTCTCTCCCCCTCTTTTGCGCTCTCTCTCTCCCCCTCTTTTGCGCTCTCTCTCTCCCCCTCTTTTGCGCTCTCTCTCTCCCCCTCTTTTGCGCTCTCTCTCTCCCCCTCTTTTTTGCGCTCTCTCTCCCCCTCTTTTGCGCTCTCTCTCTCTCTCTCCCCCTCTTTTGCGCTCTCTCTCTCTCTCTCTCTCTTTCCCCCTCTTTTGCGCGCTCTCTCTCTCTCTCTCCCCCTCTTTTGCGCTCTCTCTCTCTCTCTCTCTCTCCCCCTCTTTTGCGCTCTCTCTCCCCCTCTTTTGCGCTCTCTCTCCCCCTCTTTTGCGCTCTCTCTCCCCCTCTTTTGCGCTCTCTCTCTCCCCCTCTTTTGCGCTCTCTCTCTCCCCCTCTTTTGCGCTCTTTCTCTTTCTCTTTCTCTTTCTCTTTCTCTTTCTCTCTCTCTCTTTTTTCTCTCATAAATCCATAAGAAATCTTTCATAAAAACACAGAAATTAAGAACAATAAAGTGCCGTTGCAATAGTCCCAGATATAGAATCAATCTCTTGTTTCCAAAGTCCTGTATATTCAATTAGGTGGTCTGTGAAAATAACCCTTATTGCAACTTTTAGGGAATCAATGGTCGTCCCACGGATAAAAATAAACACTTAAAGGGACACTTAACACCTGCTGAAAATTTTCTAAACTTTTTTTTCTGAGGAATCAAAATAAACTAATTCACTTTTCTTAATGCTGTATGTTCATCTTACTAGAAACTCTTCATGAAAACTCTTCATATTTTCTATGCTTATACACAGCTTGTGTTTTCCTATGTAGGGTGCCATCTTGTAACGTGTGTGCACCCAAGTCATGTGATGCGCACGGCAGCTTCTCTCACTGATGTTCTAGAAGGCAGGCAAATTGTCAATGCTAATTCACTGTAATGCAAAGCATGCATTGCTGTATATGAGGACAAAGATCTATTTTATATTTGTAATACAGTAATTGCATCTTCTTTTATCAAACATATTTTAAACATTCTATGTACTGAACATATCCACAGTCTGTGTGTTTCACTGTTCACTGCTATAACTAAGTTCAGTTTTGATTGCCAGCCCCGTGTTCAGAGGCAGAGGGGAGGGGGGAGGAGGGAGGGGGAGAGTCTAGAAGCCGTTTTTGTAACTCCCTGTTATTCAGTTCTCTGCAATATCTGAGGAGAATTTTCTCTCTGTGCTCCAGGAATTTACTTTTGTTTTCACCATCATATTATTTTAATTATCAAACAGCACCATACTTTTTATGATATATAAAAAGTGTGGTGCTGTTTGATAATTAAAATAATATGATTATGAAAACAAAAGTAAATTCTGAATAACAGGGAGTTAAAAACTGAATAACAGGGAGTTAAAAAAACAGCTTCTAGACTCTCCCCCTCCCTCCTCCCCCCTCCCCTCTGCCTCTGAACATCGGGCGATTGAAACTGAACTTAGTGAACAGTGAAACACACAGACTGTGGGTATGTTCAGTACATAAAACGTTTAAAAACACAATTTATGCTTACCTGATAAATTTATTTCTCTTGTGGTGTATCCAGTCCACGGATCATCCATTACTTGTGGGATATTCTCATTCCCAACAGGAAGTTGCAAGAGGACACCCACAGCAGAGCTGTAATATAGCTCCTCCCCTAACTTTCATAGCCAGTCATTCGACCGAAAACAAGCCGAGAAAGGAAGAACCATAGGGTGCAGTGGTTACTGTAGTTTAAATTTAAAAATTACCTGCCTTAAAATGACAGGGCGGGCCGTGGACTGGATACACCACAAGAGAAATAAATTTATCAGGTAAGCATAAATTGTGTTTTCTCTTGTAAGGTGTATCCAGTCCACGGATCATCCATTACTTGTGGGATACCAATACCAAAGCTAAAGTACACGGATGAAGGGAGGGACAAGGCAGGAACTTAAATGGAAGGAACCACTGCCCGTAAAACCTTTCTCCCAAATATAGCCTCTGAAGAAGCAAAAGTATCAAATTTGTAAAATTTTGAAAAAATATGAAGCGAAGACCAAGTCGTCGCCTTGCAAATCTGATCAAAAGAAGCCTCATTTTTAAAGGCCCAAGTGGAAGCCACAGCTCTAGTGGAATGAGCTGTAATCCTTTCAGGAGGTTGCTGTCCAGCAGTCTCATAGGCTAAGCGGATTAAGCTTCTTAGTCAAAAAGAAAAAGAGGTTCCCGAAGCCTTTTGACCTCTCCTCTGTCCAGAGTAGACAACAAACAAAGCAGATGTTTGACGAAAATCTTTAGTAGCTTGTAAGTAAAACTTTAAAGCACGGACCACGTCCAAATTGTGTAACACAAGGATGGAACAACAATCTCTTGATTGATATTCTTGTTAGATACCACCTTAGGTAAGAAACCAGGTTTGGTACGCAGACTACCTTATCCGTATGAAAAATCAGATAAGGAGAATCACATTGTAAGGCAGATAGCTCAGAGACTCTACGAGCCGAGGAAATAGCTACCAAAAAAAGAACTTTCCAAGATAAAAGCTTGATATCTATGGAATGAAGAGGTTCAAACGGAACTCCTTGAAGAACCTTAAGAACCAAGTTTAAGCTCCATGGTGGAGCAACAGGTTTAAACACAGGCTTGATTCTAACTAAAGCCTGACAAAATGCCTGAACGTCTGGAACATCTGCCAGACGCTTAACTAGCTGACAATCCTTTTTCCAAACCTTCTTGGAGAAAAGATAATATCCTAGCAATCCTGACCTTACTCCATGAGTCACCCTTGGATTCACACGTCAGGTGAATTTTCATTTCTACAGAATCTATCAGAGTCCCTAGAAAGGAAACTCTTGTGAGTGGGGATAGAGAACTCTTTTCCTCGTTCACTTTCCACCCATGCGACCACAGAAATGCCAGTACTACGTCCGTATGAGACTTGGCAATTTGGAAGTTTGACGCCTGTATCAGGATGTCGTCTAAATAAGGGGCTACTGCTATGCCCCGAGGCCTTACGACCGCCATAAGTGACCCTAGAACCTTTGTAAAGATTCTTGGGGCTGTAGCTAATCCCAAGGGAAGAGCTACAACTGGTAATGCCTGTCTTAAAAGGCAAACCGGAGAAACCGATGATGATCTTTGTGTATCGGAATGTGAAGATAAGCATCCTTTAGATCCACTGTAGTCATATATTGACCCTCCTGGATCAGTGGTAGGATGGTATGAATAGTTTCCATCTTGAACGACGGAACTTTGAGGAATTTGTTTAAGATCTTTAGATCCAAAATTGGTCTGAAGGTTCCCTCTTTTTTGGGAACCGCAAACAGATTTGAGTAAAAACCCTGTCCCTGTTCCTCCTTTGGAACTGGATGGATCACTCCCATAACTAGGAGGACTCGTACACAGTGTAAGAATGCCTCTCTCTTTATCTGGTGTGCAGATAATTGTGAAAGGTGAAATCTCCCTTTTGGGGGGGTAGCTTTGAAGTCCAGAAGATATCCCTGGGATATAATTTCCAACGCCCAGGGATCCTGAACATCTCTTGCCCACGCCTGGGCAAAGAGTGAAAGTCTGCCCCCTACTAGATCCGTTCCCGGATAGGGGGCCGTTCCTTCATGCTGTCTTAGAGGCAGCAGCAGGCTTTTTTACCTGCTTACCTTTTTTCCATGTCAGGTTTGGTCTCCAGACTGTCTTGGATTGAGCAAAAGTTCCCTCTTGTTTATTATTAGAGGAAGTTGATGCCGCACCTGCCTTGAGGTTTTGAAAGGCACGAAAATTAGACTGTTTGGCCCTAGATTTGGACCTGTCCTGAGGAAGGGCATGACCTTTTCCTCCAGTGATATCAGCAATAATCTCCTTCAACCAGGCCCGAATAGGGTCTGCTCCTTGAAGGGAATGTTAAGTAGCTTAGATTTTGAAGTCACGTCAGCTGACCATGATCTAAGCCATAGCGCTCTGCGCGCCTGTATAGCAAAACCAGAATTCTTAGCCGTTAGTTTAGTCAAATGAACAATGGCATCAGAATAAAAGAATTGGCTAGCTTAAATGCTCGGAAGTTTGCCAAGTATGTCATCCAATAGAGTCGCTACCTGTAAAGCCTCTTCCAGAGACTCAAACCAGTACGCCGCAGCAGCAGTGACAGGGGCAATGCATGCAAGGGGCTGTAGGATAAAACCTTGTTGAATAAATATTTTCTTAAGGTAACCTCTAATTTTTTTATCCATTGGATCTAAAAAAAAAAAAAACCACAACTGTCCTCGACAGGGATAGTAGTACGCTTTACTAGAGTAGAAACTGCTCCCTCCACCTTAGGGACTGTCTGCCATAAGTCCCATGTGGTGGCGTCTATTGGAAACATTTTTCTAAAAATAGGAGGGGAAGAGAACGGCACACCTGGTCTATCCCATTCCTTATTAATAATTTCTGTAAACCTTTTAGGTATTTGGAAAAACATCAGTACACACCAGCACTGCAAAGTATTTATCCAGTCTACACAATTTCTCTGGCACTGCAATGGTATCACAGTCATTCAGAGCAGCTAAAACCTCCCTAAGCAACACGCGGAGGTGTTCAAGCTTAAATTTAAATGTAGAAATATTAGAATCAGGTATCTTTCCTGAGTCATTAACATCACCCACTGACTGAAGCTCTCTTTCCTCAGCTTCTGCATATTGTGAGGCAGTATCAGACATGGTTCTTAAAGCGTCAGTATGCTCTGCATTTTGTCTCACCCCAGAGCTATCTCGCTTACCTCTAAGTTCAGGTAGTCTGGCTAATACCGCTGGCAGTGTATTATCCATGACTGCCGCCATGTCTTGTAAAGTAAACGCTATGGGCGCCCTAGATGTACTTGGCGCCATTTGAGCGTGAGTCCCTTAAGCGGGAGTCAAAGGGTCTGACACGTGGGGAAAGTTAGTCGGCATAACTTCCCCCTCGTCAGATTCCTCTGGTGATACATTTTTTAAAGACAGAAAATGATCTTTATTGCATAAAATGAAATCAGTACATTTGGTACACATTCTAAGAGGGGGTTCCACCATGGCTTTTAAACATAATAAACAAGGAGTTTCTTCTATGTCAGACATGTTTATACAGAATAGCAATGAGACTAGCAAGCTTGGAAAACACTTTAAATCAAGTTAACAAGCAAATATAAAAAACGGTACTGTGCCTTTTAAGAGAAACAAATTTTGTCAGAATTTGAAAAACAGTGAAAAAATGCAGTAAATCAAACGAAATTTTTACAGTGTGTATAATAGGCTAACAGAGCATTGCACCCACTTGCAAATGGATGATTAACCCCTTAGTTCAAAAAACGGATCAAAAAAACGAAAAATACGTTTTTTAACAGTCACAACCAACTGCCACAGCAAGCTGTGGCCCTACCTTCCCCAATAAACGACTTTGGAAAGCCTTTGGGCCCTTTAGAGATGTCCTATAGCATTCAGATGGCCTTTGAGGGAAGCTGGATGTCACAGTTTGTAATTTTAACTGCACCAACTGTAACTTTTATACTACAACAGTGGAAATTGTTTCTAGTCAAAATTTAAGCCAGCCATGTGGAAAAAACTAGGCCCCAATAAAGTTTTATCACCAAAGCATATATAAAAACGATTAAACATGCCAGCAAACGTTTTATATTGTAAATATCATAAGGGTATTACCCCTGGGAGTAAGCATGATACCAGTCGTTATTACATCACTGTATTCAGGCTTAACTTACATTAATCCGGTATCAGCAGCATTTTCTAGTGTTTTCCATCTCTAGAAAAAATTATAACTGCACATACCTGATAGCAGAATAAACTGCACGCCATTCTCTCGCTGAAGATACCTCATCTGTGTAATCCCCTCAGACATATGTGAGAATAGCAATGGATCTTAGTTACAACCTGCTAAGATCATAGAAACCTCAGGCAGATTCTTCTTCTATTTACTGCCTGAGATAAAATAGCACAACTCCGGTACTATTTAAAAATAACAAACTTTTGATTGAAGAAAATAAACTAGCTATATTTAACCACTCTCTCCTACAACGTCCTAGCTTGTTGAGAGTTGCAAGAGAATGACTGGCTATGACAGTTAGGGGAGGAGCTATATTACAGCTCTGCTGTGGGTGTCCTCTTGCAACTTCCTGTTGGGAATGAGAATATCCCACAAGTAATGGATGATCCGTGGACTGGATACACCTTACAAGAGAAATATGCTTGATAAAAGAAGATGCAATTACTGTATAATATATAAAATAGATCTTTGTCCTCATATACTGCAATGCATGCTTTGCATTACAGTGAATTAGCATTGACAATTTGCCTGCCTTCTAGAACATCAGTGAGAGTAGCTGCCGTGCACACGTCATGTGACTGCAGTGCCTGAAACGTGCGTTACAAGATGGCACCCTACATAGGAAAACACAAGCTGGGGATAAGCATAGAAAATATGAGTAGTCTTCATGAAGAGTTTGTAGTAAGATGAACATACAGCATTGAGAACAGTGTATTAGTTTATTTTGATTCCTCAGCAACAGTTAGTTCAGAAAATCTTAAGCAGGTGTTAAGTGTCCCTTTAAAGCCACTACCTTGTTTCCTTGTTGGATAGCCCGGTATACCTCATCACTTATTGCTGTTTGCTGTGGTTGCACTCATGCGCTGGTATCCATAGGTCTTAGGTCTTCCTGTGTTTCTTCCTCTGGTCATGCTTCTGCTTATTTCGATACCGGTCACGTGAGCGTCTTTTCCTCCAATCGGGTGTGGTGTTTAGCGTGCAAATTTCAAAACGTTATCCAAAATAGATCCAATGTTTTGATTATACTTGCAGAGCGTTTTTATACTGTTCCCATTTCTTGCCTTCAATCAATGTTAGCTCCACTTTTTAAAGGGATTTTCATTGTCCACTACCACCATTGTGTTCATATTGATGGATTTTCATTGATTTTCAGAATAAGTCCCAATTACTAAAAGTAGTTTTAGTAAGTGAATGTCCATTATTGTAACATAAAGGTATTCGCTATTTATTATATTTACATAGTAGTATTTTACTGTTTCCGACACATATACATTATTTCGTAAAAAAGAGAGGTAGAATACATAACATGTTTTTCTCTAAAAGAAACACTCATCGTATTGTATAAGTAAAATAAAAAAATATATTATATATATATATATATATATATATATATATATATATATATACGTGTAAATATAGGAGAGAGATGACTTAAAGAATTGGAGAATTAGTCACAATTCTAATTTAGTTTAAGGTTATTGGTGCAGATCCTCAAAATTTTAAATGTCTAGCGAAAAAAGAAAAGAAAGATTGGACAGGATTTAGGAAAATCCTGTATAAAGCGAGGGGATACAGCACTCTTTTAATCAAAAATATCAAATTTATTGATGCATTTTAAAAAGTTGCATTGTGAGTGAACTATCTATCTAGAAAACTATACATTTTAAAACATTCCTATGCACATAACAGGCCAGCTAATATATATTCATTGATGTCTCATATAAACAAATAGCACAATCCTAAGCATAAAAAATGCATAACACACTAAAATAGATGTACAGGTGTATACTAGGACTGTGAGCAATGTCCCAAATCAGAACACATGAATCTCAAGGCAAGATGCTTTAATTCTCCAGTTCATGGAATAATAGCCATATACAGTAGGCCCGATACTTAAATGTCAATGACAAATTCTGAGATTGTTGCACACCAAAGCTACACTGTAGCGTATCTCACATTTCATAAAACCTGTAGCAAAAAGAGAAAGTAACATAGAAGCCGATGGTAACCATAGTTACCGCTGTTTGCCGCAGAATGCTTCAACACGTCTAGACACTAAGCAACACATTACCGTCTCGTGCAATCTGGCACATCGATGCCCTCTGTCAAATGGCTTTCGTGAGGATGTCCTTACCCTCTTCACTGTAGGGAACCTGTGTCGGTATGCGTTTGGTCCAATGTCATTCACCCACGTCGGGCTACACATTTCCAAAGGATATCGGTCAGCTGATTGTTGGGAGGACCCCAATTTTTAAGTCATCCAAGGTTGCCTGTTTGGTATTTCGTTACTGATCGTCCCAGAAGACGTGATCGTCCATACGTCACTTTCTCCTTCTGGGACAGATATAAGTAGAAGACCTTTGGCGCAGGAATACAACTAGGGCTGCAACTAACGATTATTTTCATAATCGATTAGTTGGTTGATTATTTTTTTGATTAATCGGATAAAAAGGAAAAAAAAACACACTGAACAATATACCATTTGTAAAAAATATATATATTTTACAACCCTTCCTGTGACTGCTTCTGTACTGGTGTTAGGAAGGATAGCAGTGACAGGGGTGTCAGGACTGAGGAGATTGTGGGCACCGTGTCATGGAAGGGGAGGGACTAAGGTGAGGGTCTGACTGTCTGGAATATGGATCAAGTAAAAAAACTTGCTAAAATAAATTATAATAACCTCTGGTGGTCTTACTGTTTTATTTTACAACACACTTCTTCCTGTGACTGCTAGTAGCTTCTATAACTGTTAGGAAGGATAGCACACAGACAGAGGTGTGAGGAATGAGGAGAAGGAGATCACGGGCACCGGGTGGCATGGAAGAGGAGGGGCTAAGGTGAGGGTCCGGAATCCGGATCAAGTAACTTGCTGGGAGGAGCAGCCAAGAGGATTAAGACATAAACTCTGTTCTCAGTGTTTTTGTATGCTTGATCTTCTCTTGGCTAAGCTTTGAGTTAGTAGAAAAAAAAAAAACACAGTGAGAACAGAGCTTATGTCTGTTATCTCCCCTTGGCTCCCAGCAACAAGTTACTTGATCCGATTCCAGACCCTCACCTTAGCCCCTCCCCTTCCATGCGACCCGGTGCCGCGTTCTGCTCACACCCCTGTGCTATCCTTACAGAAGCTAGCAGTCACAGGAAGTAGTGTTGTAAAATAAAACAGTAAGACCACCAGAGGTTATTATTTTAGCAAGTTTTACTTCATCCAGAGTTGGACCCTCACCTTAGCCCCTCCCCTTCCATGACCCGGTGCCCGCGATCTCCTCACAACACAACCGTGCTATCCTTGACTCCTTTAACAGTAAGAAGCAGTAACAGGAAGGAATATTCTGTACAAATAGTGAGACCACCAGACCAGAGCTTATGTCTAAATCCCCTTGGCTCCCACTCCCAGCAAGTTACTAACTTCAACTTGAATTCATTCCGAACCCACACCTTAGCCCCTCCCCTTCCATGCAACCGGTGCCACAATCTCCTCACACCCCGGTTCTATCCTGTTCTATCCTAATCCTTCCTAAGTACAAAAGCAGTCACAGTAGCAGTGATCTTTTTATTCCAAGTTCTTTTTATTGGGGTTATGTCAAGCATAATACAAGCAATAAAAATTGGTACATATGGAAATGAAAAACATCATAGCTAAAAAAGAAAAGAAATATCAAAGACCAATTAAACGTAAACAAGTATAGTAAATTAAGATTTCACAGGTATTTCTCACATTTTAGGTTGGGTAGGTGAAAAAGAGTTGTGCCTCTGAGCCCTTTAAGGGGAAACATATTATTCTTGGATTTGTCAAACAACAGGCCCAGATCAGCATGAAGTATAAATGCTCTAAATACTCTAAATTTCTCCAACATAGGTGTGTCCGGTCCACGGCGTCATCCTTACTTGTGGGATATTCTCTTCCCCAACAGGAAATGGCAAAGCTGGTCACATGATCCCTCCTAGGCTCCGCCTTCCCCAGTCATTCTCTTTGCCGTTGTACAGGCAACATCTCCACGGAGATGGCTTAGAGTTTTTTAGTGTTTAACTGTAGTTTTTATTATTCAATCAAGAGTTTGTTATTTTAAAATAGTGCTGGTATGTACTATTTACTCTGAAACAGAAAAGAGATGAAGATTTCTGTTTGTAAGAGGAAAATGATTTTAGCAACCGTTACTAAAATCGATGGCTGTTCCACACAGGACTGTTGAGAGGAATTAACTTCAGTTGGGGGAACAGTGAGCAGACTTTTGCTGCTTGATGTATGACACATTCTAACAAGACGATGTAATGCTGGAAGCTGTCATTTTCCCTATGGGATCCGGTAAGCCATTTTTATTACAGAGTAAATAAGGGCTTCACAAGGGCTTGTTAAGACTGTAGACATTTTCTGGGCTAAATCGATTCATATATAACATATTTAGCCTTGAGGAATCATTTAATATGGGTATTTTTGTAAAATAATATCGGCAGGCACTGTTTTAGACACCTTATTCTCTAGGGGCTTTCCCTAATCATAGGCAGAGCCTCATTTTCGCGCCGGTATTGCGCACTTGTTTTTGAGAAGCATGACATGCAGTCGCATGTGTGAGGAGCTCTGATACATAAAAAAGACTTTCTGAAGGCGTCATTTGGTATCGTATTCCCCTTTGGGCTTGGTTGGGTCTCAGCAAAGCAGATACCAGGGACTGTAAAGGGGTTAAAGATAAAAACGGCTCCGGTTCCGTTATTTTAAGGGTTAAAGCTTCCAAATTTGGTGTGCAATACTTTTAAGGCTTTAAGACATCAACCATCAGGGGGGAACAAGGAGTTCCCTGGCGATGGAAGAAGTGACCAAAATCATTCAATGGGCGGAGACTCACTCCTGCCACTTGTCTGCAATCCACATCCCAGGAGTGGAAAATTGGGAAGCGGATTTTCTGAGTCGTCAGACATTTCATCCGGGGGAGTGGGAACTCCATCCGGAAATCTTTGCCCAAATTACTCAATTGTGGGGCATTCCAGACATGGATCTGATGGCCTCTCGTCAGAACTTCAAGGTTCCTTGCTACGGGTCCAGATCCAGGGATCCCAAGGCGACTCTAGTAGATGCACTAGTAGCACCTTGGACCTTCAAACTAGCTTATGTATTCCCGCCGTTTCCTCTCATCCCCAGGCTGGTAGCCAGGATCAATCAGGAGAGGGCATCGGTGATCTTGATAGCTCCTGCGTGGCCACGCAGGACTTGGTATGCAGACCTGGTGAATATGTCATCGGCTCCACCATGGAAGCTACCTTTGAGACGAGACCTTCTTGTTCAAGGTCCGTTCGAACATCCGAATCTGGTCTCACTCCAACTGACTGCTTGGAGATTGAACGCTTGATCTTATCAAAGCGAGGGTTCTCAGATTCTGTCATTGATACTCTTGTTCAGGCCAGAAAGCCTGTAACTAGAAAAATTTACCACAAAATATGGAAAAAATATATCTGTTGGTGTGAATCTAAAGGATTCCCTTGGGACAAGGTAAAAATTCCTAAGATTCTATCCTTTCTTCAAGAAGGTTTGGAGAAAGGATTATCTGCAAGTTCCTTGAAGGGACAGATTTCTGCCTTGTCTGTGTTACTTCACAAAAAGCTGGCAGCTGTGCCAGATGTTCAAGCCTTTGTTCAGGCTCTGGTTAGAATCAAGCCTGTTTACAAACCTTTGACTCCTCCTTGGAGTCTCAATTTAGTTCTTTCAGTTCTTCAGGGGGTTCCGTTTGAACCCTTACATTCCGTTGATATTAAGTTATTATCTTGGAAAGTTTTGTTTTTGGTTGCAATTTCTTCTGCTAGAAGAGTTTCAGAATTATCTGCTCTGCAGTGTTCTCCTCCTTATCTGGTGTTCCATGCAGATAAGGTGGTTTTACGTACTAAACCTGGTTTTCTTCCGAAAGTTGTTTCTAACAAAAACATTAACCAGGAGATAGTCGTGCCTTCTTTGTGTCCGAATCCAGTTTCAAAGAAGGAACGTTTGTTGCACAATTTGGATGTTGTTCGTGCTCTAAAATTCTATTTAGATGCTACAAAGGATTTTAGACAAACATCTTCCTTGTTTGTTGTTTATTCTGGTAAAAGGAGAGGTCAAAAAGCAACTTCTACCTCTCTCTCTCTTTTTGGATTAAAAGCATCATCAGATTGGCTTATGAGACTGCCGGACGGCAGCCTCCTGAAAGAATCACAGCTCATTCCACTAGGGCTGTGGCTTCCACATGGGCCTTCAAGAACGAGGCTTCTGTTGATCAGATATGTAAGGCAGCGACTTGGTCTTCACTGCACACTTTTACTAAATTTTACAAGTTTGATACTTTTGCTTCTTCTGAGGCTATTTTTGGGAGAAAGGTTTTGCAAGCCGTGGTGCCTTCCATCTAGGTGACCTGATTTGCTCCCTCCCTTCATCCGTGTCCTAAAGCTTTGGTATTGGTTCCCACAAGTAAGGATGACGCCGTGGACCGGACACACCTATGTTGGAGAAAACAGAATTTATGTTTACCTGATAAATTACTGTCTCCAACGGTGTGTCCGGTCCACGGCCCGCCCTGGTTTTTTAATCAGGTCTGATAATTTATTTTCTTTATCTACAGTCACCACGGTATCATATGGTTTCTCCTATGCAAATATTCCTCCTTTACGTCGGTCGAATGACTGGGGAAGGCGGAGCCTAGGAGGGATCATGTGACCAGCTTTGCTGGGCTCTTTGCCATTTCCTGTTGGGGAAGAGAATATCCCACAAGTAAGGATGACGCCGTGGACCGGACACACCGTTGGAGAAAGTAATTTATCAGGTAAACATAAATTCTGTTTTTAACATGTAAGTAGTTATAACTCTTCCTATTCAATATTCGATAAGGGCTGCCCCAGTTGCGGCATGCCAGCTCCGGGTCTCTGGTCTGTGTCTAGTCTCTTATCTAAGTGCAAAATGTAGTGGTCCCAGAGAGCCTGGGCTTCTATAAACGATTCTCTCTTGTTGTTTTTGTATGAGCTAAACTCCTCAAGTTCCATTAACTCTGATACTCTATTTCTCCATCTCTGAGTGTCTGGGGATATGTGTAGTTTCCAGTGTTTGGCTATGAAGGACTTAACGCTATTTATCATTATTTGGAATAAAATTTGGTGGGCCTTAGAGGTTAACTTCCTAAACTTATTAAGTAGGAAGACTAGGGGATCTAAGGGTAATGTGCAGTCCAGGACCTTCTCCATTTCCTCAATACAACTTCTCCAAAGCTGATTGACTGCATTGCACCACCACCACGTGTCCCATTCCACTACCGGAGTGACCACATCTCCAACATCTATTTGGAAGTGATGGGTATAATCTGTGTAGGCGTTTGGGAGTGAGATACCAGTTATGTAATATCTTATAGTTTAGTTCGACCAGGTATGCTGAGGATGAAGAGGACTTGGTATTTCTGAAAATATCATCTGCTGTATGGGGGAGAATTATAGTACCCAGTTCTCTTTCCCATGACTCAATTGAGGGGGGAAGGTCGCCTGGTGGTGGTTGTGTCAAGATAGTGTATCCTGGATAGAGTATGTTTCTTTGGATGTTTAGCAGTGTATAATTTCTCAAGGTTCGTGAGGGGCCTAAGCATGTTGTTGCTATCTTTGTGTGTCAGTATGTAGTGACGTGTCCGTCTGTAATTGAACCAGTTCTTTTTTTTTTTTTATTAAATATTTTTTTTATTGAGGGTAATAAAGTATACAGCATACAGGTTACTCAATGAAACATATACATATAAAACAATTTACATGATTATCTCACAGTATAATAGATAAACTGGGGAGTAACCTCACCACCACCCTCTATTTTTGCCCCTCCATAAATGCTCAGGCCACTTTTGGACCCTCGATTTCACTTCACACTAACTGAGGGGATTAGTACGATACAGACCGCTTTTGGGTCTGCAGATAACTATCGCATAGAATACACGTAAGCATATATATAAGCATCAAAAATTATCACTCTGCTATCATGAAAAAACATCATACATTTACAATTTTTTGAGTTTGTTAGATCGTGGTGACCTCCAGGCAAACAGGTCTGCTTAAGGGACCAGGAACATTAGTCAGTCACTGAGGACCCATAGACAAAGCTGATTTCAATGAGTCCAGTGTCAATGTGTATAAAATAGCGGCAAAATTGGGAAACTGTAAACAATAACAAAATATAGAAGTACAGCAGTGTACTTAATTTACTCGTAGTTAATGTAATTTAGCATCAAACACGATAAACTGGTAGAGGTGTTATATTGAAGCAGGCCTCTGTTACCTCTACAAACATAGTTGGATACAAACACTGAACATTAGTAATAACATGCACAATAATGAAACTCTTAGCCCAGGCAGTCTTCAAATAACCAGAAAATAGTAGACACAGTAAATTGCTTGAATTAGGGCCTAAAGAACCAGTCTAAAGAGTATAGGAGAAACTGGTTGCTGGTTCTTCAGATTAGGCAGAGGCTGAACAGGTGAAGGGGAATATAGTTACAACTCCTATAGGTGTCATTAATCTCACTGTTAGATTTGCTTGCATGTATACTTCACCTTTATTCTAGATGTTGTATGTAGCATAACACTCCCATTCTGGTATCATCCAACCAACTAAGCAGGTTACACATGTTTGGCATAGCTATTAACATACACTCTAATTCAGTCTGAGAAGGTATGCCGTGACCCATATACTGATTAATATCATCTATCTAGAGCTCTCATGTTAAGGAGGCAGGAGGCATATAACTATCATACCAGTAAGTGGTGGGGGGAGGGCAAGGGGGGGGGGGGAGTTCGCAAATATCAGGAGCAAAGTTAACCACAGTTAAAACATGTAAGTGCGGGGGATGCAGTAGTATATCCATTCAGGGGGTTAGCTAGTGAGTCATGGCGGGATCCCCAGTTGAGCCACTAAGCACGCCACCCACAAACAGTTATTCATAAACCTCTGCAAAGTCTGACAGGTGTGGAACAGCAGTCAAAATATATCATAGCTAAATAATAAACTTATAGTGCAAGTTAGTAAATGGTGCACAGGTAATATACAGGTCCTATTAAACTCTATCTCCCCATCTCTATCTGTAAATGCAAATGATAAATTCAGAGGTTTAAGTTGAACAGACCTGAGCAATCCCGAACAGTTATGAAGTGAGTAAACATAAACATATTATTTAAAATAAACAGCATAATATGAATTTCGAACCAAGATAGACATAGGGAACCTGTCTAAATTCAGGCCACATGGCTTTATACATGCAGATTCCCCCCACATAGGCATTAACTGATACATAAAATGGAAAATTCAAGAACAAGGGGTCATGAGCTCAAGCTAAAGGGTAGTAGATTCAGGAGTAATTTGAGGAAGCACTTCTTTACAGAAAGAGTGATTGATTTATGGAATAAACTTCCTCAAGAGGTAGTAGCAACAAACACTGTGGGGGACTTTAAAAATGCATGGGACAAGCATAGGGCTATCCTACGAACTAGATAAGTTTATACTGTTAGGTAAGGTGGGGCAGACTTGCTGGGCCTATGGCTCTTATCTGCCGTCAATATCTATGTTTCTATGTTCTATGATACCCCAGTAGCTATATACCAATCTATGCATATAGAAGGTGGGAATACAGAAGAGTTAAGGATATTCGACTGTAATAGTTCATCCAGAAGTCATAATATTCAAGACTCACTGCGGGGTACACATTAAGGCCAGTATGTTACTCTAGGTCTGAGCAGACTGTATCCCCAGTTCATCCAACACCTTCTCTAAGTGATCTTGGTAGTCCATATTTGACCCGCACACCGGTCCCAGGATCCCAGGGGGAATAGTGACACATAGCCCGGTGCAGCCGTAGGGCCTGACGGCAATCCCTGCAGGGATGCTGTAACAAGAGTGCCATGCTGCTGACTGATAGGGGAGAGCCTGGAGGTGCGGGCGCGCTATAGCGCTCCGTGATGCCTGCTTCCATGTGCAAGCTGCTGTATTTTATCCCCCTCCATGCATGCAGTCCGCTTGTGTCGGCTGGGAGAGAGTAAAGCTCCAACTCAAGGCCTAAATCTACTAGCGCCAATGGCGAGGAACGCACCTGGTAAGTTGCAGGCACCATGTCTCTCTGCGGCTCCTGTGCTTCTGTGCGCTCTTCTCTCACACTGTCATTCCGCGTGCGCGCCGCTTGAACGATATTAATAAAGGCATCAAGCCTCTCGCAGATCCTCCTCCCATAATCCACCAGCAGGTCCCTGAAAACGGCGTAGGGTACTTGGGTTTCCATGTTGGGTGGCGGTGCTCTATATCCCCCACTGGGCATGATGAGACAGCATATGCCTGGAGGATTTTCATAAACTTGTTGCAGCGATTCCTCCTGTTAGGTGCGCGAATCCGCTCAGATGGTGCTTCAGTGCGGGCGGCAGCTCCACCACACCTTTCTGCAGCTTTCTTCTTTGTCAGATTCGCTCAGACCTATTCCGGCAGTCTCTCTGCTCAAATCTGTTCATTGCTTAGGCCGCCATCTTTAATGTCTCTGACTCCATGCTCCCCTCATGGATTACTCCTTCCTCATTTTAAGTCCTGTATTAGCAGAAAAGAGATTTAACTACCTAATTCTCCTGCCTGAAGTAATTAACATAAAGTCTTACCTAGAGGGGATACTGAGTGACCGATTATGGGAGCATACAAAACCTCTTTTTGTGAGTCTTGGGTCAGGAGCTCTGTAAAAATGCAGCCATCCACCTCGGCGGTTAGCTCCGCCCCATTGAACCAGTTCTGGAATATCGAAAAGCCTTGATCCTGTAGTTGTGCTTGGGATAGTAGTTGGTCATGGTTGGATACCTGATGTAATTCTATATCTATAATATCTCCATCAAGCCCACAGGCCCCACTCAAATCAGTAAGTGAAAATTCATTATTATGGGTCAGTGACGTCAGAGGTGAGGGGTTGAAAGAGAGAAATGGGTTTGTTTTGTTTGCGTAGTGCCACTGCTCTAATGTTTCTCTGGTTATAGGATTAACTATGCTCCTGACTATGGAGTGGAAGTTTGGATGCCAGCAAATGGCAGAAAGAGGTGTCTCTGGGTTTAGGCTTTGCTCTATCTCTATCCAACTCTTTTGAGTTTTATGGATCCTCCAGTCCAATATGCGTTGGAGGAAAATGGCTGTCCTATATTGAGCTAAGTCTGGGACTCCCAACCCACCCCTCTCTCTCTCGATCGCATCATTGTCTTTTTATTTATTCTAGGCTGCCCACCCTTCCAAAATCAACGAGTGGAAAAGTTGTTGAATCTGGGCGATGTATCTGGTTGGGAGTGGTATAGGTAGGGTCTGCATAACATATAGTAATCTAGGAAAGGCGTTCATTTTGATAGTGTTTATCCTCCCTAACCAAGTCAGTCTCCTGGAGTTCCAAGAGGAGAGGTCTCTAGCCAAGGCAACCCTGATAGGTATATAATTTAGTTTGAATATCTTGTCCATGTCCTCTGCCAATTGAATTCCCAGATATTTTATGGAGTTCTTACACCATCTAAATGGACAGATTTGAGTTATCTGGAGTATAGTCCGTTCTGGGAGAGAGACTCCGAGAATTTCAGATTTGGTGTAGTTAATAAGGAAGTTTGTGAGTTTGTTGAATGTCTTTAACTCTCCCATAAGCGGGGGCATAGACCTAACAGGGTTAGTGAGGGAGAACAGGATGTCATCGGCGAACATGGAGAGCTTGTATTCCTTTTCACCGATAATCATACCTGTGATGTCTTTATTAAGTCTAATTCTGGTAGCTAGGGTCTCCAGTAGGCAGACAAATAGCAGGGGGGAAAGGGGACATCCCTGACGTGTACCGTTAGTTATATGAAAAGGCTGCGAGAGAATGCCATTTAAGGTTATTTTGACGCTAGGGCTAGCGTACAGAGCAAAAATTCTCTGTAGCATAATATCTCCAATTCCGAATGACCGTAATGTCATCTTGAGAAACCGCCAATTCACTCGGTCGAAGGCTTTCTCCGCATCTGTGGATAACCACACCGCGGGAATGCCCTCGACTTTAGCATGCCAAATTAAGTGCATATTGCGGACCGTGTTATCCTTGGCTTCTCTGTTTGGTATGAAACCAACTTGGTCATGGTGTATTATGGAGGGGAGAATTAGGTTTAGTCTGGTGGCCAAAATTTTGGCGAAAATTTTTATGTCACAATTTAATAGCGAAATTGGCCTATAGTTGGGAATGGAGTCTGGCGGTTTGCCCGGTTTTGGAATGACTGTAATGTGAGCCTGCAGTGCCAAGGGAGAGAAGGGTTTGCTGTCATCTATGTCCTGGAAGTAGGACATTAGGTGGGGAGCTAAGGTATTTTTGAATTTATTGTAGTATGCGGATCCGAAGCCATCGGGTCCCGGGGCTTTACCCGTCGGGAATGAGGATATGGCGTCTTTGACCTCTTTAAGGGAAATTGGCAAGTCAAGGGCCGTCTGTTGTTCTATGGTGAGGGATGGTAGGTGTAGTTGGGATAAATAGGTAGATATTTCCTGTTCGGTAGGATTGGACCCTACATCCTCTAGATTATATAACCCTTTATAGTATCGTCTAAATTGGTCAGCTATGTCTCTTGAGGTCGACCAGGTCTTCCCTTTGGGGTCTTTTATTGTCATTATGTGGCGTTTGTTATTACGCTGACGTAGTAGTCTAGCTAGCAATTTACCCTGTTTATTGTACCCTTCATAAAATGTTTTTTTAAGAAATAGAGCTGCACGTTTGGTTTCTTGGCCAAGGAGCAGGTTGAGCTGGTCTCTTTTGTGTTGTAGACTGGTAAGGAGAAAAGGGTTACCTGGAAATTTTTTGTGGATATCTTGTAATTTGCCCAGTTCGTCTAGTAAGGCTGTCAGGAGTTGGGTTTTTTGTTTATTTTTTGCTGCTTTTAATGCAATAATCTCCCCTCTAATCACGCACTTATGTGCCTCCCAAATAGTATGCTTGTTGACATTGTGTGTGTTGTTTGTGGGGAAATAGTTGGTAAGAGCTTTATCGATCTGTATATTTATGATCGGGTCATTAAGTAATGTTTCGTCAAGTTTCCAGGTCCTATCGTGTCTCTGTGAGGTGGGCCACCTAAGGGAGCAACTGACCATGGCGTGGTCCGACCAAGTTATAGGGGAGATATCTGTGTGACTGACTAGTTCTAGGCTAGATATATCTATGAATATGTAGTCTATTCTCGTGTAGACTCGGTGGGGGTGAGAGTAGAATGTATAATCTTTTGTGTTGGGGTGGGACAGTCTCCACGCGTCGTGTACAGCTAAGTCAGTCAGGTAGGCCCTAAACGAACGTAAAATTTTCTGGGGGACCGAGGAAATGCCTCTAGAGCAGTCAAGATCTGGGTCTATTGCTAGATTAAAATCCCCTCCCATAATCAAACTGCCCTTGGCGCAGTCAAGGATGGCTTTTTTGACGGTGTGATAAAATTGCTGTGTAGAGATATTAGGGGCGTAAATACTAGTAAGTGTCACCATTTTATTATAAAGCCTGCCCGTCAATACAATAAACCTCCCTCCCTTATCTTTATGGACTGATATTGGGGAGAATGGAATATTCTTTTTAATGACAATGCCTACCCCGTTGTGTTAGGTGGAATTTGAAGCCAAAAACACCTGTCCAAATTTATTTAATGCCGCTGTTGGCTCTCTTCCTCTTCTAAAGTGAGTTTCCTGTAAAAGGATTATATCACATTGGAGTCTCTTATAATCTCTAAACGCCATAGACCTTTTGTGAGGGGAGTTCAGACCCTTAACATTGTGGGATATTATTTTGATTTGTAATGGTTTGTCAGTCATGGTGAGTGAGTGGGGTAGGATTGAATATAATGTATGATGTGAGAGACCCAGAGCGTGACATACCTTGCAACAAGATATACCGTAGCGAACAGCACAGAAGAGCGAGCATTATACCTTTGAGAAACAATAGAATAGAACAAAGTCCCACAAGCCTTCTAAGCGTATATAACTTTATTTTGAAATTGGAGAAAGTAAAAAATGAATAAAACAAACAGAAATCAATCCAGGACAGAAACACACAGGTCCTACGCGTTTCGGCAGAGCATTGCCTTAGTCATGGACACTAATACTTATTAAAAAATCACTCTTTAAATACACCTGAGTGCACAGGTGTAGTAAGCCTGGATTGGCCAATGGAAGAAAATTAAAGTGACGTAATGGATAGGGGCAAAACTGACTATTGGAACACTATAAATGAAAGGGATTACCAAGCACTTAAATTTTATATACCTTTCAAGTATCCCTCTCACTGAACCAGAATGTGAAGTATTGGGTTTGGGTTTAGGTTTTATTCCCACTAATAAGTTCAACTTATTCGATACAATAGTGGATTTAAATAAATTGGTCCGTGATTTAACTTTGAAAAAGTATTTTTGGAATAAAGAGCAATTGGGGGTTGTTCCCGATACAAGTGTTCAGAATTTAATTCAAGATCTCCCTAAAATTTATGATATGGTTGACTTTGGTGAAATTTGTGATTTTTTACAACTCCACACCTTAGGTCAAGAAGCAATAGTTGATTAATCTCTCCTTAAGATCACGCATGGGGGTTTTAAACCCAAGTCTATATTTTATCCAACGAGGGAGAGAGGACCCTTCCTGGAAGCTTTCCACCACAGGGTGGAGGAGGATCTTATTAAACTCTCTGCTGACTGCAAACACCCCCGCCCTAATCTCACCAATGCCCAGGCCTTAGCTCTTGATTCTCTCAAGAGCAGAGATGATATCATCATTAAACAGGCGGATAAGGGCGGGTGTGTAGTGGTCCAAGACAAGATAGCCTATTTAACAGAGGCAAATAGACAGTTGGGGGACACAGAGGTGTATCAGGTTTTGAGGAGTAATCCCACTGATGAATTCAGGAGAGAATTGGTGTCATTAATTGATGATGGTATAGAGAATGGCATTTTGGACCAGAACACAGCTGATTTTTTGTTTGTCCCAAATCCTATTATTCCTATTTTCCATCACCTCCCCAAGGTACATAAATCCTTGGAGGAGGTGAAGGGAAGGCCAATTGTGGCTGGAATTGGTTCATTGTTTGAGAACATATCTACATGGGTGGAATCTTTATTACAACCCATTGTGTTCAAACTGCCCACATACATCAAAGACACCAAACACTTACTGAATTGTTTACAAGAAGGGAAATGGGATGAGAGATCACACTGGTTAACAGTGGATGTTGTAGGGCTGTATTCAGCAATTCCCCACGCCAGTGGTCTCGAAGCCGTGTCATACATGCTGGACAATTTCAGCAATTATGGTGAAAGTCTCAAGTTGTTTCTGTTACAGACGATTGAGTTCTTGTTAACCCATAACTTTTTCCTGTTTAACGGCAAATTCTATCTGCAAGGGCGTGGCACAGCGATGGGGGCAAAGTTTGCCCCCGCATACGCTAACCTTTTTATGGGTTGGTGGGAGTTGTGCCACGTCTTTGCAGATAGAAACCCATTCAAGTCCGAAATCACAATGTACAAAAGATATATCGATGACCTCCTGTTCATTTGGACAGGGGGTCATGATAGATTAGTACAATTTGTGGAGTATCTCAATACCAATGATGTAAATCTTCAATTTACATATGCTAGTGATAATATTAGCACACCTTATTTAGATCTCCTTTTGATAGGGGATAAAGATGCAGGGGTTATTAAAACCACCCTATACCGTAAGCCCATTGCTACCAATGCTATTCTTCATGGAAAAAGCAATCACCCAAGACATATGGGTTTTGGGTTAGCTAAGGGCCAGTTTATTCGCATTAAGCGAAACTGTACGGATATTGAAGATTTTGAGAGAGAGCCAGATCATGATGAAGAATTTATTAGACAGAGGCTATCACAAGAAAACAGTGAACAGAGCACTTCTGGAGGTTGACCGTTTGTATAGGAATCAATTACTCATCGATCATGGTATACGTCATGATAAGGAGAATAAATTTGATGCTTCCAAGCCACTTTTTGTGACCTCATATAGTGCACAATTTAGTGCCATATGTAACACAGTGAAAAAGCACCTTCCAATTCTTGCGGCTGAAGATTGTTTCAAAAACATTACTTCAGAAGGCTGCAACTTTGTCTCAAGAAGGGGATGCACACTGGGTAATACCCTATCCCCTAGTCTAATACGTCAACCATCTCTACCCAGAAGCAGTTGGTTGGAAGTTAAGGGGCACTACAGATGTCATTTTGGCAACTGTATAGCCTGTGGCCATACAAGATCTACAAATAACTTCCAGTCAGCAGTGACTCAAAGGGTCTATGACCTTAATTCATATACCAACTGCCGCTCGACCTATGTTATTTACATGGTGGACTGCACACAGTGTAATAAACAATACATAGGATGTACCTCTAGGGAGGCAAGAACCAGGATTAGGGAACACTTAAACAACATTGAGAATGGCTCTGAATGCTCAGACCTAGCCAGACATTTTATTTCTTTTCATGATAAAGTGGTCATGACATTTAAATGGCAGGTTATAGATCACATTCGTCCCTCTATCAGAGGGGGAGATCGCTCAGCCAAATTACTCTACAAAGAGGCCTTCTGGATTTTCAAGCTGAATACCAGAAGACCAAATGGATTCAATATTGATGGTGACATCATTAATTTTTGGTGCCACCATAAATAACTCACATGAGATATATTCCACTGTACCTTTGGCTATGGGAATTTTCTATCCACACATACATACATAGACAGATGAGCTAGCCCATACCCGCCCATAATAAAGGTAATTTTGAGGATAAATAGGGAACCTAGTTGTTAGGAATATGCTAGTGTTTTAAATAAATTCATGAACTTTAGTCAGGTTTTGGTATGATTAGAGCATACAAGCACCATTATTATTATCTAATTCTGATATAAATCTTTGAAAATTGATTATGCCTACTAGGTTCCTAATCAGGAATGAGTGATTTATGAATTATGTTTTAACCTGGAATAGAAGGACTGTTCATAGTGGAGCTATATAACTGATTAATTCAATTATTATTTTTGTGATTAGATTACTGTTTATTTTGCTCCCTTATGCTTGCACATTATTTTGTTGCATCCCACCTGCAAGTTCATAATATTGCCATTATCTAGCTAATAAGTATTCCCCCTTAGTCCTATTTTTAACAATTTGTCTACATATAAATATAAAATTTAAGTGCTTGGTAATCCCTTTCATTTATAGTGTTCCAATAGTCAGTTTTGCCCCTATCCATTACGTCACTTTAATTTTCTTCCATTGGCCAATCCAGGCTTACTACACCTGTGCACTCAGGTGTATTTAAAGAGTGATTTTTTTAATAAGTATTAGTGTCCATGACTAAGGCAATGCTCTGCCGAAACGCGTAGGACCTGTGTGTTTCTGTCCTGGATTGATTTCTGTTTGTTTTATTCATTTTTTACTTTCTCCAATTTCAAAATAAAGTTATATACGCTTAGAAGGCTTGTGGGACTTTGTTCTATTCTGTTGTCTAATCGTTTCACCCACTAAGCCTCAGCTTATCCTGGACCGGAGGAGGAAAATTTACCCCGCCTGCGTCACTACCCGGAAGTGTTTAGCCGGCAGCGTGGATGGGACGCGCTGCTACACAACGCTCACCCTGAAGAGGTCGGTAACCTAAGTGACTGAGAGTAAGTGATCGATGCGGGGACCCAGGCTGTTCTAAGGACGGACAGTACTCTGGTGAACGATCCGCTGCTACATGACTGATCTAACCGCAGGAATGACCAGGAGCGGGTGAGTGCTATACAAGGCTTTACATACACTTCAGTGACTGGGGAAATTTACCGGAACTTTGAGCTGCAGTGAGGGACTACTGTATATACTTTGAGAAACAATACCTGGAGAGAAAAAACAACAATATTTCAAAAGCAAGAATCTAGTTTGTAAACTACTTTTAACTAATCCTGTAAAAGTTATATCTGTAGAGTTGGAAACACTTAATTTAACACTCAAAAAAGAACATTTTCTTAGACATATTCCTGAGTTATTATTGTACAATATCTGATACAACATTAACTATTTGCTAGGGGGATGAATGGTGTCAGTTGGTCATCAGAGGTTATATATAGTAATCTCTATTTGTGTGTGAAAACTGGGGGGGTTATAATGTGGAACATAAGAAACAAACAGACAGGAATCTGAGGGGGAACTGTGGCAAGCAATAACGAACACTGAAAACATCATAGAACAACCTTACTGTACACTAGTGTGTTTCAAAGGATAGCTTCAAAAGAGAATCCGTCCTAATGATAGGACCTGTAATGAAAAAGTAATGAAGGATGTTAGTGAAAATAACTAACAATACTAGCATCAATGGACTTGTCATTTTTAGTAGATATATCACAGTCCATAAGATAAAGTCCCTTCCTATGGTAAGATTTCAGGGCCCCTGAGAGGGAATAGGGCCAGTTTTCATTCTTTTTGCTGGGACTTTGGACCAGGTAGGTCGCTGCTCCTTAGGTCTTTCTCCGCGTCGGTCCTCATGAGGTGTCTGGGTGTCCAGAACTTTTTCTGCAGGAGCTTCAAAAGTGATATTAAGCTTTTTGGAAAGAGTGTCTAGGTCGTTGAAACTTTTATAAACTATTTGGGACCCGTTATGGTGAATGATGAGGCTAAAGGGGTAGCCCCACCTGTATCTAATATTATTGTCCTGAAGTTTTGAGGTGATGAATCTAATTTCCCTCCTTCTTTGGATGGTTTGAGGGCATAGATCCTGGAAAATTTGTAAAGAATGGTTATGAAAGGAGATAGACTGCCTGGTTCTGGAAGCCTGCCATAATTCTTCTCTTGTGGTGAATTTCAGCAGTCTAAGAATAACATCTCTCGGAGGGGCTGGAGGTTTCTGAGGGGGCCTCAATGCCCTGTGTATCCTTTCGATGTCTTCAGAGGCCAATGGAGTAGATCTGGGGAGCAGAAACTGGAACAATTCTTTGACGTAGGATTTGAGATGTTCTTGGGGAATCTCCTCAGGGATGCCTCTTATTCTTAAGTTATTCCTCCTCCCTCTGTTATCTAAGTCCTCTGTAAGGTTTGTATAATGGAATCTTGTATAGAGAGCTGTTGGATGTTTGAGCTGACAAGGTTGTTTAGATTATCTTGGCCATCTTCTAGGTAATCAATCCTAGATCCCATTTCGTTTAAATCTTTCTTGAGATCTCTGATTTCACCTTTGATGAAGGATTTGAGTGACTCTATATCCGACTTGGAGGGTAAACTCGCTATCTGAGACTGGATGGAAAGCAGCGAGTCCCTCTGATTGACTATATTGTCTATGGGAGTATCTGCGGCATTGACCTCAGGGTTCTGCTGTTTCTGATCCGTGGTCTTCTTGTGTCAGAAAAAATGTGGAGACCGAGGGGGTCAGGGTAGTGTTTTTATTTGACTTGTCTGGTTTGTTGCCTTTCTTCTTTGTTTATGGAGGGCTGTGTTGTGAGGGGGGGTCAAAATGGTAGGTTATTAATTAGAATAGCCTCTTTTCTGAATTTCAAAGGGAATTGCTGTGCTTGTAATTGGTGCAGGCTGGGTCAGATCGTGTATCTGCAAGTCTCAAAAAGTCAATATGCCCAGGGGGCAGGGAAAATAAATATGCTTGTCCTGAACTGGTTTACACCCTGGCCCTCCAACCACCAGCCCAACTGCTGTTTGAATTGCGTGTTGAATAAAGTCAAGATGTTAATGTGTGCGGCTTCCAGACGACAAGTTTAGTCGATTGCAGTATCACTTTTGCTTTAATCTGTTCCCAGTATGGTGCAGCTAATGAGCCGTGAATAGTAAATGTCTATATGGGCTAGTTGTAACTGCAGATCAGTCTTAGAAAGTAGGGCCACGTGGGCGATATATATGAGAAGCACGGGAGCAAAATTGGGCTTTTAAGTTGAGAAATTAATGACCTCAGGGTGCTCTCTAAGTTCTCTATTGAGGCCTAGCATAAAGACATCACTGTGTTGTGGCGGTAGCACCCATGTGGGAGATCGTTATAGAATAGAAACAGTGGGCAGTGTAAAACAGCGTAATGTTTGTTGATGTTAGCGTGACTTCCCTCAGGACACCTCAGTGATGGCGTAAAGGCTGTAATGCTTGACTTGCCTGTCCCCAAACAAATCCCTTGTTACCTTTGTTGCCGGGCGGTATCTGTGTCTTTCAGCTGCGGCTACCCCTCCGTTCTGGTTGTTTGTCTATTATCTTCCCGGCGTGCGGAATTCACTGCGGGGTATGCATAGAGGTAAATAGCGGGTATTCGAGCATCTGAGAGACAGCCGTGATGCTTAGTCGAGGTCAGCCTGTTGCGCGGGTTTTCAAGATGGCGCCCGCTTCAAAACTGTCTCACCATTTATCGTTAATTAGGGACCTGTAGATTAGCCTCCATGCCCAGTAAAATGATCAGCGGTGTTCCCGGTGTGCTTAACACTCGATATAATGTAATTTGCCCCCAGAATTCTTTTGTCCTTGGGCTCTGATGGACTGACAGCAACGGAGCTCTCTCACTCTGCTGCCATGTCCCAGCACGGCGTAGCTCCGCCCCCCAGCAGTGATCTTTTTAATATTAAAAGCTGTTGTCTGTTAAGGGTGTGAGGAGATCACGGGCACCGGGTCGCATGGAAGGGGAGGTGCTAAGGTGAGGGTGCGGATCAAGTTACTTGCTGGGAGCCAAGGGCAGATAAGACGTCACATAAGCTCTTGTGGTCTCGCTCTCGGTCTCACTCACTTAGTCTCTACAATTACTATTACTCTTAGTTACTTTAAACTTTAAAGCAATAAGCAAAGAAAAAGTCATGTCATGTGCGAGCATAAAACAGGCAAAAACACATTATGATTAATTATTCATTCAAACAGCTCGCCTGTAATAAAAAAACTTTGTCAAGTAGCAGTCAGCCGATAATATCTCCCTCCTCCATCGCCCTAGTACTAGTTATTAGTAACCCAACCCTCCTTGAAGCAGATGAACTCAGAACAGTCTATCGCTGCACTTTTTTTACACTTCCCTGAGCCCTCTCTTCTCACACGTCCTTCTCTGTCTGATCTTCTCTTCTCTATGCTCAGAAATAGACACACCTTCTCTAGTGTGGCTGCAGCAAGCAGCCCAACCAATTGATAGAACAACTAATCGATAATGGAAATCGTTGACAACTATTTCCATTATCGATTATTATCGACTTTATCGATTAGTTGTTGCAGCCCTAAATACAACTACTTTTTTCACATCAGCAGATTTCAAAGGGCATGTTTCCTCTCTTTCATCTAGCATGTGTCGGTTGACATTGCAGAGCTATAAGACTTGGCAGCAGAGTGTGCAGAATGATCAGGAGCATGCCAACGCACGTTTCTCCCCCATATGCTCCTACAAACAGGGGCTTCGCCAGGGCTGCTTTTTGTGATACAGGGGCTTCCTTTTATACTTGCATGCCCCGCCCATTATGACATCATTATTAGCATATGTTTAGATACCTAGTACCTGCTGACATTCACTTTACTGGTCATAAACAAACACAAACATGATAAAATGTACAGAGATGTATATATTTACATGGCACCCACTCTATCCAATAGCCCTGTTAAGACAACAGGTTTTATAAATATACTGTTTCTCTAAATCCCTGGGTTATGGTTCTAACCTATATACAAAGAAACAAGATATATACATAGACGAGTCAAACATATTTTATATAACCTGAAATGAGCAAAATAGTCACCTTATTTATATTAAAATTACTGTAATTATTCGCTAATCGATTCAAAGAAGGTGGAGGGATCATCAGTGGATTATCAATTGATTATATCTCTCTTTATAAAAAAGAAGCAAACTCCAATTTTTCATTCAACCCTTTAGGGCATCTAGTTTTAAGGGTGAAAATCCAGCGGGTCTCTTTTTGCAACCGCACCGTATCATTGTTCCCTCCTCTACCATTTGTGATCCCTTTATGATTGCCTCTATCATTCAGTATGTCATCCCTATGTTCTTGGATCCTTATGTTTCAAAACCCTTTTCGTTTTTCCCACGTTGAGTTTGGGGCATTAACAATGTATTACGTACACTAAGTAATTACCTTTTTACACCCCTATCTTTCCTTAGTTCCTTATAAAAACAAACTTTAAACCCAAATCTAGCTACATGCCATCTCTGGTAACTATACCAGCGATAAATTATTTTGTTAAACTGGTGGAAAAGGATTTTAAAAAACTCCCAGAAAACCTTTTGGTCAAGGATAATCTAAGTATTTGTGGAAGATAGGCCCATAGGGATCTCATAATGGCCCCCAACATCATAATAAAGCCGGCCTATAAAGGTGGTAACCTGGTAATAATGAATGAGACCATGTACACCAGAGAGGTTAAACGCCAGCTGGGTGATGGGGACCAATATGAGAACTAAGGACCAATACCCTTAAAGAGATACAAAACACCCTGTTTAAAACTCTTAATGAGACCAAACAAAAGGTAATAATTACACCTAATGAATTATCCTATATGTATCCTGAACATCCAATTATATCCCAGTTTTCTATGTGATACCAAAATTACATAAGAATATAATGCCCCCCTGGACACCCCATAGTATCGGGGATTGGAAGTGTCGCAGGGATAGGCAATTACATAGACCACTTTCTAAGACCATTCCTCCTCACGCTCCCCTCCTATGTAAAGGACACTGCTAATCTCCGTGAGAAACTAGATGGCACCCTCCTTGTGTCCTTAGATGTTGAGAGCCTATACCTTTCAATTCAGCATATGAAAAATATTGAGGCTGCTGAACATTTTTTGGAATCCAGGGGCCCAGCATATAAAAATCATACAAATTTCATAATCTCACTGCTCCATTTTGTTCTTCAAAATAATGTGTTATGTTTGACAAACAATATATTTTAAACAAAAAATAGGTACTGCAATTAAGGCGGTTTGTGTCCCCACTTATGCCTGCCTCCATCTTGGAGCCTGGGAAATGAAAATTTATGAACAATTTGGTACTATCTTTGAGGAAAATGTATCCCTTTGAATACGTTACGTGGATGACATCCTTCTTCTATGGGATGCTCCACTCATAGATCTAAAAGAATTTGTTGGGAAATTGAATAATAATAACAAAAACATTTTCCTAACCTATGAGGTAGATGAGAAAAAGTTGCCGTTTCTGGATGTTCTCATTAGTAAAGAAGGTAATAACATTGTGACAGAGAACTATAGGAAACTAATAGCCACTAATAGCATTTTGCACGCCATGAGTTGTGACCCAGATCATATAAAGAAAGGAATCCCTTATGGACAGTTGCTTAGGCTCAAAAGGAACTGCTCATCAAAGGCAAAATATGATAAACACACAGCTTTAATGAAATCTAGGTTTATTGACCGAGGGTATTCCAAAAGATTTATTGAAAGAGCAATGTCAAAAGTAAAAAATTTGAGAAGAGATGAAATACTCTATAAGAATAGGGAAGTCTCCCCTCCCAATGAAAGGATAAGATTCATATCCACTTACAATTTCCAATAGGAACCCATAAGAATGATAATGCAAAAGCACTGGCATCTCCTGACCTGTAAGAAAAAAATTAAAGGGACACTGAACCCAATTCTTTTCTTTCGTGTTTCAGATAGAGCATGACATTTTAAGCAACTTTCTAATTTACTCCTATTATCAAATTTTCTTCATTCTCTTAGTATCTTTATTTGAAATGCAAGAATGTAAGTTTAGATGCCGGCCTATTGTAGGTGAACAACCTGGGTTGTTCTTCCTAATTGGTGGATAGATTAATTCACCAATACAAAAGTGCTGTCCATAGTTCTGAACCAAAAAAAAGCTTAGATGCCTTCTTTTTCAAATAAAGATAGCAAGAGAACGAAGAAAAATTGATAATAGGAGTAAATTAGAAAGTTGCTTAAAATTGCATGCTCTATCTGAATCACGAAAGAAAAAAATTGAGTTCAGTGTCCCTTTAAGGAAAAGGTAGGCCCATTTCCCTTGATGGTAGCACGGAAAGCTCCAAATCTGAAAGAAAAATTGGTGAAAAGTATGTACAAAAGAAAGGCCTTCCATGGCTAATTGACTAAGGAAAGATAGGGGTGTAAAAGGTAATTACCCATGTGGCCTATGTGTTTACTGCCCCTTCATGGAAAATACATTTTCTGCAGGAGGGGATAGGGAATTTGATGTTAAATATTTTTTTAACTGTAATTCAATAGGATTAGTGTACTTATTACATTGCGCATGCCCCAAATTCTACGTGGGAAAAGCGAAAAAGGTTTTGAAAGATAAGGATCCAAGATCATAGGATGACATACTGAATGATAGAGATACTACCATAGCTAGACACTTCACAGCTTACCACCAATCCAATGCCTCATTACTAGAAATAATGGCAATAGATAAAGGGATCAAAAATGGTAGAGGAGGGAACAATGATACAGTGCTGTTGCAAAAAGAGACCCGCTGGATTTTCACCCTTAAAACTAGATGCCCTAAAGGGTTGAATGAAAAATTGGAGTTTGCTTCTTTTTTATAGAGGGAGATATAATCCATTGATAATGATGATCCCTCCACCTTCTTTGAATACATTAGCGAATAATTACAGTAATATTAATATACATGAGGTGACTATTTTGCTCATTTCAGGTTATATAAAATATGTTTGACTCGTCTATGTATATATCTTGTTTCTTTGTATATAGGTTAGAACCTACATGTTGTCTTAACAAGCCTATTGGATAGAGTGGGCGCCATGTAAATATATACATCTCTGTACATTTTATCATGTTTGTGTTTTGTTTATGACCAGTAAAGTGAATGTCAGCAGGTACTAGGTATCTGAACATATGCTAATAATGATGTAATAACAATGGGCGGGGCATACAGGTATAAAAGAAAGTAGCCCTGACGAAGCCCCTGTTTGTAGGAGCATATGAGGGAGAAACGTGCGCTGGCATGCTCCTGATCATTCTGCACATTCTGCTGCTAAGTATTATAACTGCAATGTCAACTGTCACATGCTAGATGAAAGAGACGAAAAATGCCCTTTGAAATCTGCTGATGTGAAAAAAGTAGTTGTTTTCCTGTGCCAAAGATCTTCTACTAATATCTGTCCCAGAAGGAGAAAGTGACGTATGGACGACCATGTCTGCTGGGAAGATCAATAACGAAATACCAAACGTGTAGCCCGACGCGGGTGAATGGCTTTGGACCTAACGCATACCGACACGGGTTCCATTGAAGCGGTTAAGGACATCCTCATGAAAGCCATTTGACAGAGGGCATCGATGTGCCAGCTTGCACGAGACGGTAAAGTGTTGCTTAGTCTCTAGATGTGTTGAAGCATTTTGGGGCAAACAGTGGTAACTATCATTACCATCGGCTTCTGTGTTACTTTCTACAGGCTTTATAAAATATGAGATACTCTACAGTGTAGCTTTGTTGTGCAACAGTATCAGAATTTGTCATTGACATTTAAGTATCAGGCCTATATGGCTATTATTTCATGAACTGGATAATTAAAGCATCTTGCCTTGCGATTCATGTGTTCTGATTTGCGACATTGCTCACAGTCCTAGTATACACCTGTACATCTATTCTAGTGTCTTATGCATTTTTTAGGCTTAGGATTGTGCTATTTGTTTATATGAGACATCAATGAATATATATTGGCTGGCCAGCTATGTGCATAGGAATGTTTTAAATGTATAGTTTTGTACATAGTTCACTCACAATGCAACGTTTTGAAATGCATTAATAAATTCGATATTTTTGATTAAAAGAGTGCTGTATCCCCTCGCTTTATACAGGATTTTACTAAATCCTGTCCAATCTTTCTTTTTTTTTTTTTGCTAGACATATAATTAAAGGGTGGTAATATTATTAGTCACTCCTAAATATTAATATCTTAAAGCCCTGTTTTTATTAGTTATTGCATATAGGGTCCCCCCGGATGGTCCAACATCAGTATCTATGTTACTCACTGAGAAAGGGATTTAGATCCAGTTCAGCATTAAAGTACCCATTTCAAATATTAGGTTGGCCTCATGGTTTAATAGTTTTTTCTTGTGGTCACTCCCTCTCCAATCTTTTTTTAACTATTGTAATGCCCCAATACTTAAGATCTTTGGAATTTTGGTTGTGGCACTCTTTAAAATGCTTTGACAGTAAATGGCCATTGAATACCTTTTTTATATTATAGAGATGTTCCCTGATTCTGTCTCGTAGTGTCCTTTGTGTTTGTCCTAAATACTGTTTGTGACATGGACATTTTATAAGATACACGACACCTTTACTTGAACATCTAATAGTATCTTGAATCAGGACCTCTTTTCCATTTGAAGTAGAGATACCTTTTTTAGTTTTTTTTTTTAAACTAAATTTACAAGCCACACATTTGTGACAAGGGAAGAAACATTTAATGTTATTTCCTAAACGATCCCTATCTCTACACATTGGATTCTTGAACTCGCTTGTGGCTAATTGATTTTTCATATGATTTGCCTTCTTGAAAACTACTTCAGAGTGATTCTTTACGTGGTCCCCCAGGATATGATCCCTCCTAAAAAAGTGCCAGTGCCTATTTAGGATGTTTTTAATAGTTTTAAAATGTTCATTATATTTAGTAACAAAGGGAATATTTAACTTTGTGTTTTCCTCTTCTGCTATCCCATTTTTCTAGGTACGTTTCCTATCAGTGTGTATAAATTGTTCCCTATCCTTTTGTCTGACCTCCATGATTGTTAGATCTACCTCTTCTTCACTAAAACCCCTTTCCAGGAACCTTTATATCAAAATTACTGATTGGACATCAAAGTCCTCTAGGGTATTACATTTTTTTCTGATTCTTGTGAACTGAACTGTAGGGATGTTTTGAACCCATTTCTCAAAGTGACAGCTTTCTAAATGTACATAATTGTTGGCATCAGTTTGCTTAAAAAAATTCTTTGTTTTTAATTCATTATCTTTTATATTGATCTCAATATCCAGGAAATGTATCTTCTCCTTACAAATTTCACTTGTAAAAGAAAGACCCACATCATTCTTATTTAAGTCTTCCAAAAATAGATCTAATAATTCTCTGTCCCCTTTGCCCAAAATGAAGATGTAAAGGAAAGACCCACATTGTTCTTATTTAAGTCTTCCAAAAATAGATCTAACAATTCTCTGTCCCCTTTCCACAATATGAAGAATGAAGAATAGAGACATAAGGGATGATCACAATGTTTGGAAACCAGATAGAATAGATGGCTATGAATCTGCAAGATATGACTCTAGGGAATATAACTGGTACAATAAAACGAAATACTATAAGAATTATAAATATAATTACAATTGGAGACCCTATTCATATAACAATTATGATAGAAACAACTATGTATACCAACATGATAAATATCAATTACTGGAACCTACCATCCAGAAACCGATATGAACCTCTTAGACAACGGAAAAAAATTGAGACAGAGAGAACACCAGATGAGACACCTAATGAAGCAGGAACATCAGGGGATTTTTTAGGAATAGACAGGAGACCAAACACAAGATTTAATGGGGAAAAAGAAACAGAGGAGCTAGAGGAGGAAAATCTTGAAAGGGAGAAACGAAAGAGGTCGAGATAAAAACAAATGGAATTTTTAGTTTAGTAAATAGGAATTAACAGAAATACAAAGAAGAGTCCTTAATAAAGGTTTATCATTTGCCTCATCAACCAAAATGAATACGTTTGACACTTTAATTAACATCAATCAGTACATAAGACGACTCACATTGAAAAGATACTTCCTAAAACATCACCTGGAAAATACAAATAAAATCACTTTGCTTTAAAAAATTCTGTTTTTAATTCATTATCTTTTATATTGATCTCAATATCCAGGAAATATATCTTCTCCTTACTAAATTTCACTTGTGAAGGAACGACTCAAATCTTTCTTATTTAAGTCTTCCAAAAATAGATTCTCTGTCCCCTTTCCACAATATGAAGATGTCATCGATAAACCTTTTATAGCACACCAAGTTCACACTCCATGGGCTCTTCTTTGTATTTCTGTTAATTCCAGTTTACTAAATTAAAAATTCCATTTGTTTTTATCTCAACCTCTTTCTTTTCTACCTTTCAAGATTTTCCTCCTCTAGCTCCTCTGTTTCTTTTTCCCCCTTAAATCTTGTGTTTGGTCTCCTGTCTATTCCTAAAAAAATCTCCTGATGTTCCTGCTTCATTAGGTGTCTCATCTGGTGTTCTCTCTGTCTCAGTTTTTTTCCATTGTCTAAGAGGTTCATATCGGTTTCTGGTTGGTAGGTTCCAGTAATTGATATTTATCATGTTGCTATACATAGTTGTTTCTATCATAATTGTTATATGAATAGGGTCTCCAATTGTAATTATATTTATAATTCTTATAATATTTCCTTTTATTGTACCAGTTATATTCCCTAGAGTCATATCTTTGAGATTCATAGCCATCTATTCTATCTGGTTTCCAAACGTTGTGATCATCCCTTATGTCTCTATTCTTTATTCTTCATATTGTGGAAAGGGGACAGAGAATTGTTAGATCTATTTTTGGAAGACTTAAATAAGAACAATGTGGGTCTTTCCTTTACATCTTCATTTTGTGCAAAGGGGACAGAGAATTATTAGATCTATTTTTGGAAGACTTAAATAAGAATGATGTGGGTCTTTCTTTTACAAGTGAAATTAGTAAGGAGAAGATACATTTCCTGGATATTGAGATCAATATAAAAGATAATGAATTAAAAACAAAGAATTTTTTTAAGCAAACTGATGCCAACAATTATGTACATGTAGAAAGCTGTCACTTTGAGAAATGGGTTCAAAACATCCCTAAAAGTCAGTTCACAATAATCAGAAAACATTGTAATACACTAGTGCCACAACCACAATTCCAAGGATCTTAAGTATTGGGCAATTAAAATAGTTAAAAAAGATTTTAGAGGGGGTGACCACAAGAAGAAACTATTATACCATGAGGAAAACCTAATATTTTAAATGGGTACTTTAACCCCAGAAGGTCTGAATGCTGAACTGGATCTAAATCCCTTTCTCAATGAGTAACATAAATACTGATGTTGGACCATCCGGGGGACCCTATATGCAAAAACTAATGAAAACAGGGCTTTAAGATGATATTATATGTTTAGAGTGACTAATAATATGGAACTAGTTATGGATTAGTAATACAATTGAAAGTATAAACTGAATATGATGATATATATATATATATATATATATATATATATATATATATATATATATATAAAAACACGGAAGGGGACTGCACTCTCAGACCGGACTGGGTACACATCCTATGACCCTGCAGGAAGCTGCACTGTCCCTAGAGTCACAGGCAGTTAACCCCAGATAGGTCTGGGTACAAGGCCCATAGGGAAAATTACAAAACAAATTAATACAGCACACAGAGAAAGTCCAGCACTCACTTACAAGCTCTCAGCTAAGATTAAAAGCAAAAATGGAAGCGTTAGTTACCGCATCTGGCCAAATAGAACAAGCCCATGTACCATGTCAAGGCCTCTTTCAAAACCTGAGTCCCTAAACAGCCACACAATGTTTGTTGGATTGAGAGCTTGCATTGTGTGGCTGTTTAGGGACTCAGGTTTTGGAAGAGACCTTGACGTGGTACCTGGGCTTGTCCCATTTGGCCAGATGCGGTAACTAACTCTTCAAGTTTTGCTTTTAATCTTATCTGAGAGCTTCTATGTGTGATTTTATATATATATATATATATATATATATATATATATATATATATATATAATTTTATTTTAGAGAAAAAAATGTTTTGTATTCTATCTCTTTTTTTTTAAAATGAAATAATGTGTCGGAAACGAACAGTAAAATGCTACTATGTAAATATAATAGTGAATACCTTTGTTACGATAATGGACATTCACTTAATAAAACTACTTTTAGTAATTTTGACTTATTCTGAAAATCAATAAAAATCCGTCAATATGAACACAATGGTGGTAGTGGACAAAACCCTTTAACATACATTGAAAATCCCTTCAAAAGGTGGAGCTAATGTTGATTGAAGGAAACACATGGAAACCGTATAAAAAAGTATAATCTCCAGGGCAAAATATCAGTCTTTGTATCCGTGGGACGACCATTAAAAGTTGCTTTAAGGGTTATTTCTCCAACATAGGTGTGTCCGGTCCACGGCGTCATCCTTACTTGTGGGATATTCTCCTCCCCAACAGGAAATGGCAAAGAGCCCAGCAAAGCTGGTCACATGATCCCTCCTAGGCTCCGCCTACCCCAGTCATTCTCTTTGCCGTTGTACAGGCAACATCTCCACGGAGATGGCTTAGAGTTTTTTAGTGTTTAACTGTAGTTTTTCATTATTCAATCAAGAGTTTGTTATTTTCAAATAGTGCTGGTACGTACTATTTACTCAGAAACAGAAAAGAGATGAAGAATTCTGTTTGTATGAGGAAAATGATTTTAGCAACCGTAACTAAAATCCATGGCTGTTCCACACAGGACTGTTGAGAGCAATTAACTTCAGTTGGGGGAACAGTTTGCAGTCCTTTGCTGCTTGAGGTATGACACATTCTAACAAGACGATGTAATGCTGGAAGCTGTCATTTTCCCTATGGGATCCGGTAAGCCATGTTTATTACGATTGTAAATAAGGGCTTCACAAGGGCTTATTTAAACTGTAGACCTTTTTTGGGCTAAATCGATTGATATTAACACTTATTTAGCCTTGAGGAATCATTTATTCTGGGTATTTTGATATAATAATATCGGCAGGCACTGTTTTAGACACCTTATTCTTTAGGGGCTTTCCCAAAGCATAGGCAGAGTCTCATTTTCGCGCCGGTGTTGCGCACTTGTTTTTGAGAGGCATGGCATGCAGTCGCATGTGAGAGGAGCTCTGATACTTATAAAAGACTTCTGAAGGCGTCATTTGGTATCGTATTCCCCTTTGGGTTTGGTTGGGTCTCAGCAAAGCAGATACCAGGGACTGTAAAGGGGTTAAAGCTTAAAACGGCTCCGGTTCCGTTATTTTAAGGGTTAAAGCTTCCAAAATTGGTGTGCAATATTTTCAAGGCTTTAAGACACTGTGGTGAAAGTTTGGTGAATTTTGAACAATTCCTTCATGTTTTTTCGCAATTGCAGTAATAAAGTGTGTTCAGTTTAAAATTTAAAGTGACAGTAACGGTTTTATTTCAAAACGTTTTTTGTACTTTCTTATCAAGTTTATGCCTGTTTAACATGTCTGAACTACCAGATAGACTGTGTTCTGAATGTGGGGAAGCCAGAATTCCTATTCATTTAAATAAATGTGATTTATGTGATAATGACAATGATGCCCAAGATGATTCCTCAAGTGAGGGGAGTAAGCATGGTACTGCATCATTCCCTCCTTCGTCTACACGAGTCTTGCCCACTCAGGAGGCCCCTAGTACATCTAGCGCGCCAATACTCCTTACTATGCAACAATTAACGGCTGTAATGGATAATTCTGTCAAAAACATTTTAGCCAAAATGAACCCTTGTCAGCGTAAGCGTGGATGCTCTGTTTTAGTTACTGAAGAGCATGACGACGCTGATATTAATATCTCTGAAGGGCCCCTAACCCAATCTGAGGGGGCCAGGGAGGTTTTGTCTGAGGGAGAAATTACTGATTTAGGGAACATTTCTCAGCAGGCTGAATCTGATGTGATTACTTTTAAATTTAAATTGGAACATCTCCGCATTTTGCTTAAGGAGGTATTATCCACTCTGGATGATTGTGAAAATTTGGTCATCCCAGAGAAACTATGTAAAATGGACAAGTTCCTAGAGGTGCCGGGGCTCCCAGAAGCTTTTCCTATACCCAAGCGGGTGGCGGACATTGTTAATAAAGAATGGGAAAGGCCCGGTATTCCTTTCGTCCCTCCCCCCGTATTTAAAAAATTGTTTCCTATGGTCGACCCCAGAAAGGACTTATGGCAGTCAGTCCCCAAGGTCGAGGGAGCGGTTTCTACTTTAAACAAACGCACCACTATTCCCATAGAGGATAGTTGTGCTTTCAAAGATCCTATGGATAAAAAATTAGAAGGTTTGCTTAAAAAGATGTTTGTTCAGCAGGGTTACCTTCTACAACCCATTTCATGCATTGTCCCTGTCACTACAGCCGCATATTCTGGTTTGATGAACTGATTATGGTGCTCGATAGTGACTCTCCTCCTTATGAGGAGATTATGGACAGAGTCAATGCTCTCAAATTGGCTAATTCTTTCACTCTAGACGCCTCTTTGCAATTGGCTAAGTTAGCGGCTAAGAATTCTGGGTTTGCTATTGTGGCGCGCAGAGCGCTTTGGTTGAAATCTTGGTCGGCTGATGCGTCTTCCAAGAACAAGCTACTAAACATTCCTTTCAAGGGGAAAACGCTGTTTGGTCCTGACTTGAAAGAGATTATCTCTGATATCACTGGGGGTAAGGGCCATGCCCTTCCTCAGGATCGGCCTTTCAAGGCAAAAAATAGACCTAATTTTCGTCCCTTTCGTAAAAACGGACCAGCCCAAGGTGCTACGTCCTCTAAGCAAGAGGGTAATACTTCTCAGGCCAAGCCGGCTTGGAGACCAATGCAAGGCTGGAACAAGGGAAAGCAGGCCAAGAAACCTGCCACTGCTACCAAGACAGCATGAAATATTGGCCCCCGATCCGGGACCGGATCTGGTGGGGGGCAGACTCTCTCTCTTCGCTCAGGCTTGGGCAAGAGATGTTCTGGATCCTTGGGCGCTAGAAATAGTCTCCCAGGGTTATCTTCTGGAATTCAAGGGACTTCCCCCAAGGGGGAGGTTCCACAGGTCTCAGTTGTCTTCAGACCACATAAAAAGACAGGCGTTCTTACATTGTGTAGAAGACCTGTTAAAAATGGGAGTGATTCATCCTGTTCCATTGAGAGAACAAGGGATGGGGTTCTACTCCAATCTGTTCATAGTTCCCAAAAAAGAGGGAACGTTCAGACCAATCCTAGATCTCAAGATCTTAAACAAATTTCTCAAGGTCCCATCGTTCAAGATGGAAACCATTCGAACTATCCTTCCTTCCATCCAGGAAGGTCAATTCATGTCCACGGTGGATTTAAAGGATGCGTATCTACATATTCCTATCCACAAGGAACATCATCGGTTCCTAAGGTTTGCATTCCTAGACAAACATTACCAGTTCGTGGCGCTTCCTTTCGGATTAGCCACTGCTCCAAGGATTTTCACAAAGGTACTAGGGTCCCTTCTAGCGGTGCTAAGACCAAGGGGCATTGCAGTAGTACCTTACCTGGACGACATTCTGATTCAAGCGTCGTCCCTCCCTCGAGCAAAGGCTCACACGGACATCGTCCTGGCCTTTCTCAGATCTCACGGCTGGAAAGTGAACGTGGAAAAGAGTTCTCTATCCCCGTCAACAAGGGTTCCCTTCTTGGGAACAATTATAGACTCCTCAGAAATGAGGATTTTTCTAACAGAGGCCAGAAAGACAAAACTTCTGGACTCTTGTCGAATTCTTCATTCCGTTCCTCTTCCTTCCGTAGCTCAGTGCATGGAAGTGATCGGGTTGATGGTAGCGGCAATGGACATAGTTCCTTTTGCGCGCATTCATCTAAGACCATTACAACTGTGCATGCTCAGTCAGTGGAATGGGGACTATACAGACTTGTCTCCAAAGATACAAGTAAATCAGAGGACCAGAGACTCACTCCGTTGGTGGCTGTCCCTGGACAACCTGTCACGAGGGATGACATTCCGCAGACCAGAATGGGTCATTGTCACGACCGACGCCAGTCTGATGGGCTGGGGCGCGGTCTGGGGATCCCTGAAAGCTCAGGGTCTTTGGTCTCGGGAAGAATCTCTTCTACCGATAAATATTCTGGAACTGAGAGCGATATTCAATGCTCTCAAGGCTTGGCCTCAGCTAGCGAGGACCAAGTTCATACGGTTTCAATCAGACAACATGACGACTGTTGCGTACATCAACCATCAGGGGGGAACAAGGAGTTCCCTAGCGATGGAAGAAGTGACCAAGATCATTCTATGGGCGGAGTCTCACTCCTGCCACCTGTCTGCTATCCACATCCCGGGAGTGGAAAATTGGGAAGCGGATTTTCTGAGTCGTCAGACATTGCATCCGGGGGAGTGGGAACTCCATCCGGAAATCTTTGCCCAAGTCACTCAACTATGGGGCATTCCAGACATGGATCTGATGGCCTCTCGTCAGAACTTCAAAGTTCCTTGCTACGGGTCCAGATCCAGGGATCCCAAGGCGGCTCTAGTGGATGCACTAGTAGCACCTTGGACCTTCAAACTAGCTTATGTGTTCCCGCCGTTTCCTCTCATCCCCAGGCTGGTAGCCAGGATCAATCAGGAGAGGGCGTCGGTGATCTTGATAGCTCCTGCGTGGCCACGCAGGACTTGGTATGCAGATCGGGTGAATATGTCATCGGCTCCACCTTGGAAGCTACCTTTGAGACGAGACCTTCTTGTTCAGGGTCCGTTCGAACATCCGAATCTGGTTTCACTCCAGCTGACTGCTTGGAGATTGAACGCTTGATTTTATCGAAGCGAGGTTTCTCAGATTCTGTTATCGATACTCTTGTTCAGGCCAGAAAGCCTGTAACTAGAAAGATTTACCACAAAATTTGGAAAAAATATATCTGTTGGTGTGAATCTAAAGGATTCCCTTGGGACAAGGTTAAGATTCCTAGGATTCTATCCTTCCTTCAAGAAGGATTGGAAAAAGGATTATCGGCAAGTTCCCTGAAGGGACAGATTTCTGCCTTGTCGGTGTTACTTCACAAAAAACTGGCAGCTGTGCCAGATGTTCAAGCCTTTGTTCAGGCTCTGGTTAGAATCAAGCCTGTTTACAAACCTTTGACTCCTCCTTGGAGTCTCAATTTAGTTCTTTCAGTTCTTCAGGGGGTTCCGTTTGAACCCTTACATTCCGTTGATATTAAGTTATTATCTTGGAAAGTTTTGTTTTTAGTTGCAATTTCTTCTGCTAGAAGAGTTTCAGAATTATCTGCTCTGCAGTGTTCTCCTCCTTATCTGGTGTTCCATGCAGATAAGGTGGTTTTACGTACTAAACCTGGTTTTCTTCCAAAAGTTGTTTCTAACAAAAACATTAACCAGGAGATTATCGTACCTTCTCTGTGTCCGAAACCAGTTTCAAAGAAGGAACGCTTGTTGCACAATTTGGATGTTGTTCGCGCTCTAAAATTCTATTTAGATGCTACAAAGGATTTTAGACAAACATCTTCCTTGTTTGTTGTTTATTCAGGTAAAAGGAGAGGTCAAAAAGCAACTTCTACCTCTCTCTCTTTTTGGATTAAAAGCATCATCAGATTGGCTTACGAGACTGCCGGACGGCAGCCTCCCGAAAGAATCACAGCTCATTCCACTAGGGCTGTGGCTTCCACAAGGGCCTTCAAGAACGAGGCTTCTGTTGATCAGATATGTAGGGCAGCGACTTGGTCTTCACTGCACACTTTTACCAAATTTTACAAGTTTGATACTTTTGCTTCTTCTGAGGCTATTTTTGGGAGAAAGGTTTTGCAAGCCGTGGTGCCTTCCATTTAGGTGACCTGATTTGCTCCCTCCCTTCATCCGTGTCCTAAAGCTTTGGTATTGGTTCCCACAAGTAAGGATGACGCCGTGGACCGGACACACCTATGTTGGAGAAAACAGAATTTATGTTTACCTGATAAATTTCTTTCTCCAACGGTGTGTCCGGTCCACGGCCCGCCCTGGTTTTTTAATCAGGTCTGATAATTTATTTTCTTTAACTACAGTCACCACGGTACCATATGGTTTCTCCTATGCTATTATTCCTCCTTAACGTCGGTCGAATGACTGGGGTAGGCGGAGCCTAGGAGGGATCATGTGACCAGCTTTGCTGGGCTCTTTGCCATTTCCTGTTGGGGAGGAGAATATCCCACAAGTAAGGATGACGCCGTGGACCGGACACACCGTTGGAGAAAGAAATTTATCAGGTAAACATAAATTCTGTTTTTCACAGACCACATAATTGAATATACAGGACTTTGGAAACCAGAGATTGATTTTATATTTGGGACTATTGCAACGGCACTTTATTGTTCTTTATTTCTGTGTTTTTTTTATGAAAGATTTCTTATGCATTTATGATTGTTTTTGACCACCGGTGGTTTTATATATATATATATATATAATTATTTTTAATTAAATATGCATTAAATATCATCTTGTATAAAAAAATTTATGAGGATGTTCATACTAAGACGGCTTTTTATAGCGCACCTTTTTCTCTTTTCACTTTGTTATTTAGGATTGTTTGCAGAGAACAATCCATTATAGGTTGCTCAAACCTTTTCCTGTTTGCAGCTTAACACCTGTGGGTTTTTTAACCTGTGTTTGTTGTAGTTGTTACAGCAATATGTACTTACAACACCAGCTGACATCGGATCCCAAAAAAAGAGAATTGTCCGAGCAGGTACATATAGTAATCTATATTTTTCAATGGCTAGGTACATACATTTCTATTCAAAGCACTAAACAATCATAAGTGCTTGGCTGCACATATATCATTTATACCACACATATCTCTAAATGAACATCTATGTAAATCACTCGGCATGCTATAATATGATATTGAGCCACACGAGGCATAGAGTTGGAGATAAACTGTGCTGGACTAATGAGAAATTTGAATTCTGTACATAGGTAACTCCCAGACAGTATCACCCCTCCTCCTAGAGATGTCCAGCCAATAGGTGGTTTGGAAAAAATTGGGAGGGAGGGAGACTGGTAGGTATTACCCAGGGATATGGGCCAAGATATAGAAATTACTATATTTTGGGTGAAAATTTCCAGTTATCTTGGCCCTCCCTGGTAGTAATACCTATCATCGAGACGAATCAAAAGCAGTAAAAACATAAGGGTGGGAAAGACAAACACAAATGCAAGAAATCACTGCAAAAAAATATTAAAAGTTTAATGAGACAAAACTGAAGATAAAATCCTGCGATCAAACTATGCAGAAGCTAATTAATGAATATCCATCTTATGAGGATAACACTTAACAGCCAAACCCAGCAAAAGCTGACTGGCGTACATTAATCTGAAAATATGGAATGAAGATATGATACTATCTCCAAACAGCGGCCTGACAAAGTTCCTCTGGCTTGGCATCTGCTTTCAAACCTATAATGCCACAAATACCCTAGTTGAGTATACCATTAACCGGTCTGGAACCCGCTCATTCTTTTACTTGTATGATCTGAAAATAACTTAAACAATCCAAATGGAGATGGTAAACTTTGTGAATGCCTACCCCAAACAAAGACTTTCTTATTAAACCGAGACAATCTGTTATGAAGTAATTGAGCACTCTTAGCAGAAATCTTTAAGCAACAGGCCACAAGCAAACGGTAAAATGGTTTCCTTTGACTCGCCTGCTTATCACGACTGAAGGAAGATAAAATATCTTGACTCCAATAAAAGTCAAAGACAATGTTGGTCAACCATTCTCAAGATTATTTCATCCTGATGAAAGAATAAGTTATGACAGCTTCACATAAAGTGCTTTAAATTCAGAACATTTCCTGCTGATGAAATAGCTACTAGAAAAATGGTTATCAATGTAAGAAACCAGTTAGAAATTTCCAAGAAGGATCCAAAAGGAATATCCATTAATGCCTTAAAGACCAAAAAGAAGATCCCAGGAGCAAAATGTAGATCTGTAACTTAGGGCTAGATTATGATTGGAGAACAATATTGTGCTTACACAAGCGTGATATTTGCACTTCACTCAGTAATACCAGCGCACGTAAATGTGCTCTGGTATTACAAGTGAGGTGCAATGCAAATGCAACCTCTCGTTCACATTGTCCAGAAGCCTTGCGCTCACAAGAGCGCGCTTCCATAGGGTTCAATGGGAGCCTCGTTCTGATGTCGATAGACATGGCAAACCACCTAGTGCAGCGCAGGGGGTAATTTGCGCATCTTTGGACAGCGATAAATATATATGTATATGAATATATACATATATATTTGTGTTTATATGTGTCAAAATTTCAAAATGTACTCAAAAGTAATTCTGACATTGTCTGTAAAGAAAAGCAGATTTGATTTCATACAATCTCAAAAATACACTAAAAACACTAGTTTTGTAGAATAAACAATTTTCCAGTGGTGTTACAAAGTCTTGAATTGCTACTGTGAAGTATTCCTTATTTTAAACCATATAGATTTCCTTATGAGACATCAGAGCAGATTTAAAATACTTGAGCCATACTTAAGAGATCTGTGGAAACCATAGCATAAAAGTAAAACATAACTAGAGAAGGCAAAAAGATTAACTTCCAAAAAATAGGCAGTAAATAAAACAGGAGGCTGAACAGTTAAACACCGCCAGGACAGAACTAAATATCATTTTGACTCCCTGCTGGAAGCAGGTACTTTTTTAATTTTTAAAAAAATTAAAACCTAAATGATCCCTATCTAATTTAAAATAGGTGATTATAAAGGAGCATGGGTGTAAAATTAAGGCAAAGATTAAAAGCTGCAGCACTTTAACAGTAAAATCATTAATACTGTCAGATTTAAACAATAGCTTTGAAAAAAAAAGAATGTTTCCACCAAAAATCAGTTGGGAAAAAAAGAGTTTGTATGTTTGCAATTGTGTTTAAAACATTATACTATCATACAATGAATAGTATACAGCTTGCAAATAGATAGTCCTGCCTTGTGTACATTAGTACTTGGACTTCAGTACTGAATATCTATAGGGACAAATTGTAAAAAACATATATCTTAAAAGGACAATGTTTAAAAGTGTACATTTTATGTAACACATTTCAAGCCCACAAAAGCATACTTTTTAAAACTAAATAAGGCCATATAATGATTTTGAAAAATGGTTAACCGTAACAGTACTGCTTAATAACCAAAATGCTAGTTGAGGAAAGCTTAAAAACTGAATATGTGTAAAAATTGGGTAATGGAAATAGTAAAAAGCATTTTATCGGGTATAACAAACTACTTGTCATACTTGGCAAAAATACACTATTGACTTAATGGTCTCAAATACAGGAAATACATTATTAGATTCTGGCTTAGGGTAGTGTTAGGACCCTTCAAATAGTTCTCTATCAAACCAATCCTGGCCAGTAGTCTTGTTATCCCGGCATCAAGTGGAGTGATAAAGAAATATCTTTGGGGTAGTTGTGTTAGGACCCAGGAGAAGGATGACTATACATGGTAAATACTAGGTAACTGGATACCAAAAAATGACAGGATTGGTCAAGGCAAAGACGACAAGCCAGGGATCAAACCAGACAGGAAGTAGAAGGCCAAATCAAAGTCCAAAAATCTTAGTCCGGAAGTTCCAAACTCAAAATCAATAGAATTGTCAAGGATATCCAAGTCCCAAGCCAAAAGTCGATATCAAAAACAGCAGAAGAATACCCACGAGAAAACTCAATACAAGGGCAATGAGGCAGAGAATCCAGAAGGATTATAAAGGAAAAAAGGCACCAAAAATGATGCAACGTGCGAAAACCCGACGCAACGCGTCAGATGACGTTAGACGTCCTGCGTCAGGAAGAGTAACCGCATCATAACAAAGCCCGACGTGAGACGGCCTGTGTCAGGAAGAGTAACTGCGTCGTAACAAAACCCGACACAACTCGTCAGAGATGACGTGAGCCTGCCTGCGTCAGGAAGAGTAACCACGTCATAACAAATAGAATCAGTCTGAGGAAACTTCTAGAGTCTCTTTTATAGCCTTCATAAAATCACCCAAGGCAGCATAATTAAAGGAAATGTTCCCTTCAGAAAAGGCATATGAAAATTGAGAGCATTCAACAATTTTCAGGTACAATTTTTTGACAAGGCAACTATCATAAAGGATTAGCCAGCGTGCTTAAATCGGTAAGTAAATACCTCACAGGGAAGAATGAATTCAAAACAAATGCTGCCTGGACTGAAACAAAAACACAATCTTCTCATGGGGAGGGTCTCCCAGCTCTGCTCACCTAAGAGGCTGGACAAAACTAGGAGGAAGGGGTGATACTGCCTGGAAGTTACCTATGTACAGGTAACTGGGGGAATGGGCAGTTCTGTCCACACCCCTTCGGGGAAAGGTTCTCACTGGTAGGTATTATTACCAGGGAGGGCCAAGATATATTATTTCATAGTCCTTATTGGCACCTCGATCATCAAAATATTATAAAGTACGTCTGCCCACAAGTGATGTAAGCTGCAAAGTATTGCTTCAGATCTGCAAATTACCTTACTGGTGTACAGAACAAACTTATATTCCTGGATTAAAGGTACAGTCTACACCAGAATTTTTATTGTTTAAAAAGATAGATAATCCCTTTATTACCCATTCCCTTAGTTTTGCATAACCAACACATTTATATAAAAACACTTTTTACCTCTGTGATTACCGCAGTTCTTTTGACAGACATCCATTTTAGCAAATCAGAGCTGGCTCACTGGAACTCCATGTGCGTGAGCACAGTGTTATCTATATGACACACATGAACTAACACACTCTAGTGGTGAAAAATTGTCAAAATGCCCTGAGAGAAGAGGCGGCCTTCAAAGGCTTTGAAATTTGCATATGAACCTCCTAAGTTTTGCTTTCAACTAAGAATACCAAGAGAACAAACAAAATTGGTGATAAAAATAAATTGGAAAATTGTTTAAAATGACATTCTCTATCTGAATCATGAAAGTTTATTTTGGACTAGACTGTCCCTTTAAACATTCCATCCCTCCCAACACCACAGCTATGTAGGACCGGGCTGCCACCGCAGAAAAATATGATTTACATCGGCTGTCCCGGAAAACCTCTAGCAGATCAGCAAGAGCCAAACCAGCTCCGAACAAACCGGTAAGGATTTGGTGGTCTGACCAATCCAACACTTGTTTCACTCCCCAATCACGGTCACGTAGGGCTTCTTCCAGGCTAATGTGAATCATTACATTTTTCCTCCTGCCAGATTTATATAGCTAATAGATTAGGATTTTTCACAGTAGTAAGTTTTTGCATTCATAACATGCATTCCGGTGCTTTAGATCAGGGCATGACAAACCCAGGAGCCACTGGCTCTTAGACTTTTAACCGTGGCTCCTAACCTTTTGAGTTATTCTCCATAATTCTATACAAATACCACTGTCTAACTCCTAAAAATATGTTTGGCTCCTACATTTTAAACAGATTTGTCGACCTCTGCTTTAGATATAATATTATATAATTTATTTCAGTCTTGAGAGGATCCTGGTACGTTACTCATTGAATGCATTTTCCATTGACTTACATTATATAATTAGCTTCATTTATACAAATATGGCCAAAAGTATTGGTATCTTTCCACCTTTTTAGGATAACGCAATGTTTTCTCTAAACTAGGTAAAAATTTACAAATGTTTTTGGTATCCACCATTCTTTATTTGAAATGTAATAGAACAGGAACATCACTTTTGATTTATGACTTCACATATTACTTTAAACCGTAAAACAAATGAGAATGGGACAGAAAAAAATAATGGTACTCTCAACCTAATATTTTGCAACACAGCCTTTGGAGACAATAATTGCAATCAAGTGCTTTCTGTAACTCTAAATAAGATTTCAAATTTTTCGACTGCGATTTTGGCCCACTCTTCTTGAGCAAACTGCTCCAGTTCTCTCAGGTTTGATGGATGCCTTTTTCCAACTGCGAGTTTCAGCTCTTTCTACAAATGTTCTATGGGATTCAGACCTGGACTCATAGAAGGCCGCTTTAGAATGGTCCAATGTTTTCTTCTCGTCCATTCTTGGGTACTTTTTGAGGTAAGTTTTGGGTCATTATCCTGCCGGGGGTCCCATGACCTGCGACTGAGACACAACTTTCTGACACTGGGCAGTATGTTTCACCTTGATAGTCTTCTGATTTAAATGTGCCCTGAACAGATTATAGGCACCCAGTGCCAGAGGCAGCAAAGCAACCCCAAAACATCACTGAGCCTTCCTCCATGTTTCATGTTAGGAATGGTGTTCTTTTCTTCAAAAGCTTCTTCCTTTTTTCCGTTTGTAAACATGGAGTTTGGATTTTCCAAAAAGCTCTACTTTTGTTTTGTCTGTCCAAAGGACATTCTCCCTAAAGGAGTTTGGCTTGTCAACATGCATTTTGACAAACTCCAGTCAGGCTTTTTTGTGTTTCTCGCTTACAAGTGGGGTCTTCCTATGTCATTTTTATTCAGACAGCGACTAATGGTACAACTTGAAACTCTTGCAGCTTGGATCTGGAGTTGGTTATTTCTTCACCATTCAAACAATCTGTCTCATCATTCTTGGGTCAATTTTCCTCTTGTTGCCACATCCAGGGATGTTGGCTATAGTCTCATGTGCCTTAAACTTCTTAATAATATTGGCAGCAGTGCTGGGATTGGGATATACAGCAAGCTAGCAAACTAACAATTCCCAAGTAATAGTACTATGTAAGGAGGTTGTGAGAGCGGGAGATCATCACTTTAATAAGGAGTTTGGTCTTTCAGGGCTAGCCTGTCCCATTTTTATAGGTTGCTCTGACCTACAGTTTGGTAGTTTAACAACTTCTACCAATTGCACTAGGTGCTTACGTGGGGTACAGTTATATATACCTAATAATAGTTCTCTACAAAAATAAGGCGCAGGACTTGGGTTACCAAACTATCGGCTAGATTTGGAGTTTTGTCGGTAACGACCCGAAAAACTAACGCCGGCTTTTTTCTGGCCGCACCATAAAAATAACAAGTATTGAGAGTCCACATAAAGGCTGCGTTAGGCTCCAAAAAAGGAGCGTTGAGCATATTTAACGCAGCTTCAACTCTCGATACCAGAGTTGCTTACGCAAGCGGCCAGCCTCAAAAACGTGCTCGTGCACGATTCCCCCATAGGAAACAATGGAGCTGTTTGAGCTGAAAAAAACCCAAACACCTGCAAAAAAGCCGCGTTCAGCTCCTAACGCAGCCCCATTGTTTGCTATGGGGAAACACTTCCTACGTCTGCACCTAACACTCTAACATGTACCCCGAGTCTAAACACCCCTAACCTTACACTTATTAACCCCTAATCTGCCGCCCCCGCTATCGCTGACCCCTGCATATTATTATTAACCCCTAATCTGCCGCTCCGTAAACCGCCGCTACTTACATTATCCCTATGTACCCCTAATCTGCTGCCCTAACATCGCCGACCCCTATATTATATTTATTAACCCCTAATCTGCCCCCCACAACGTCGCCTCCACCTGCCTACACTTATTAACCCCTAATCTGCCGACCGGACCTGAGCGCTACTATAATAAAGTTATTAACCCCTAATCCGCCTCACTAACCCTATAATAAATAGTATTAACCCCTAATCTGCCCTCCCTAACATCGCCGACACCTAACTTCAAACATTAACCCCTAATCTGCCGACCGGAGCTCACCGCTATTCTAATAAATGTATTAACCCCTAAAGCTAAGTCTAACCCTAACACTAACACCCCCCTAAGTTAAATATAATTTAAATTCAACGAAATTAATTAACTCTTATTAAATAAATTATTCCTATTTAAAGCTAAATACTTACCTGTAAAATAAATCCTAATATAGCTACAATATAAATTATAATTATATTATAGCTATTTTAGGATTTATATTTATTTTACAGGTAACTTTGTATTTATTTTAACCAGGTACAATAGCTATTAAATAGTTAAGAACTATTTAATAGCTAAAATAGTTAAAATAATTACAAAATTACCTGTAAAATAAATCCTAACCTAAGTTACAATTAAACCTAACACTACACTATCAATAAATTAATTAAATAAACTACCTACAATTACCTACAATTAACCTAACACTACACTATCAATAAATTAATTAAATACAATTCCTACAAATAAATACAATTAAATAAACTAGCTAAAGTACAAAAAATAAAAAAGAACTAAGTTACAAAAAATAAAAAAATATTTACAAACATAAGAAAAATATTACAACAATTTTAAACTAATTACACCTACTCTAAGCCCCCTAATAAAATAACAAAGCCCCCCAAAATAAAAAAATGCCCTACCCTATTCTAAATTACTAAAGTTCAAAGCTCTTTTACCTTACCAGCCCTGAACAGGGCCCTTTGCGGGGTATGCCCCAAGAAATACAGCTCTTTTGCCTGTAAAAAAAAACATACAATACCCAAGCCCCCCAACATTACAACCCACCACCCACATACCCCTAATCTAACCCAAACCCCCCTTAAATAAACCTAACACTAAGCCCCTGAAGATCATCCTACCTTGTCTTCATCTCACCGGGTATCACACCGATCCGTCCAGAAGAGCTCCTCCGATGTCCTGATCCAAGCCCAAGCGGGGGGCTGAAGAGGTCCATGATCCGGCTGAAGTCTTCATCCAAGCGGGGCAGAAGAGGTCTTCCATCCGATTGAAGTCTTCATCCAAGCGGCATCCATCCGGAGCGAAGCGGCAGCATCCTGAAGACCTCCACCACGGAACATCCATCCTGGCCGACGACTGAACGACGAATGACGGTTCCTTTAAATGATGTCATCCAAGATGGCGTCCCTCGAATTCCGATTGGCTAATAGGATTCTATCAGCCAATCGGAATTAAGGTAGGAATATTCTGATTGGCTGATGGAATCAGCCAATCAGAATCAAGTTCAATCCGATTGGCTGATCCGATCAGCCAATCAGATTGAGCTCGCATTCTATTGGCTGATCGGAACAGGGCATTTTTTTATTTTGGGGGGCTTTGTTATTTTATTAGGGGGCTTAGAGTAGGTGTAATTAGTTTAAAATTGTTGTAATATTTTTCTTATGTTTGTAAATATTTTTTTATTTTTTGTAACTTAGTTCTTTTTTATTTTTTGTACTTTAGCTAGTTTATTTAATTGTATTTATTTGTAGGAATTGTATTTAATTAATTTATTGATAGTGTAGTGTTAGGTTTAATTGTAACTTAGGTTAGGATTTATTTTACAGGTAATTTTGTAATTATTTTAACTATTTTAGCTATTAAATAGTTCTTAACTATTTAATAGCTATTGTACCTGGTTAAAATAAATACAAAGTTACCTGTAAAATAAATATAAATCCTAAAATAGCTATAATATAATTATAATTTATATTGTAGCTATATTAGGATTTATTTTACAGGTAAGTATTTAGCTTTAAATAGGAATAATTTATTTAATAAGAGTTAATTAATTTCGTTAGATTTAAATTATATTTAATTTAGGGGGGTGTTAGGGTTAGACTTAGCTTTAGGGGTTAATACATTTATTAGAATAGCGGTGAGCTCCGGTCGGCAGATTAGGGGTTAATGTTTGAAGTTAGGTGTCGGCGATGTTAGGGAGGGCAGATTAGGGGTTAATACTATTTATTATAGGGTTAGTGAGGCGGATTAGGGGCTAATAACTTTATTATAGTAGCGGTGCGGTCCGCTCGGCAGATTAGGGGTTAATAAGTGTAGGCAGGTGGAGGCGACGTTGAGGGGGCAGATTAGGGGTTAATAAATATAATATAGGGGTCGGCGGTGTTAGGGGCAGCAGATTAGGGGTACATAAGGATAACGTAGGTGGCGGCGCTTTGCGGTCGGCAGATTAGGGGTTAATAAGTGTAGGCAGGTGGAGGCGACGTTGTGGGGGGCAGGTTAGGGGTTAATAAATATAATACAGGGGTCGGCGGTGTTAGGGGCAGCAGATTAGGGGTACATAAGGATAACGTAGGTGGCGGTCGGCAGATTAGGGGTTAAAAAAATTATTCAAGTGTCGGCGATGTGGGGGGACCTCGGTTTAGGGGTACATAGGTAGTTTATGGGTGTTAGTGTACTTTAGAGCACAGTAGTTAAGAGCTTTAGAAACCGGCATTAGCCCAGAAAGCTCTTAACTACTGACTTTTTTCCTGCGGCTGGAGTTTTGTCGTTAGATGTCTAACGCTCACTTCAGAAACGACTCTAAATACCGGAGTTAGAAAGATCCCATTGAAAAGATAGGATACGCAATTGACGTAAGGGGATCTGCGGTATGGAAAAGTCGCGGATGAAAAGTGAGCGTTAGACCCTATTTTGAGTGACTCCAAATACCGGCGGTAGCCTAAAACCAGCGTTAGGAGCCTCTAACGCTGGTTTTCACGGCTACCGCCAAACTCCAAATCTAGGTCTGTGTTTCTGAGTTGAGGGAGAGAGGGACAGTTAAATTGGTCAGCCCGATATAAGAGGTAACAATCACCGCAACAACAGATATGGTGTAGATAGTACCTATAGCTCATTGTTTAGAGTAAATAGGTTCTGCTTATAATGTAAAGTCATAAGTATAGTGGTATATGGCAGTTCTAGTTTGGGAGAATCTGAGCCTTTAATTGGGTTCAAGTATTTAATTTGTAAGAGCAATCTGTGAGAATACCTAAATTGATATGAGGAATGTTCGGTCCAGTTTGGGAACATGTGTAGCTTAAGCAGTGTATTTCTGCTGACTTTATTCCCCGTACTATGGGGCAGAACCCCTCCAGTGAGCGAGCCCAGAATACAAACAGTGTATAATACATAAACCTATTCACATATATGAGGAGAAGGACACCAGCTATGAACAAAAGTTAGTTAATCGTAAAGTGAACAGCAGCAACCAAAAATAAAGAAAAAGAAAACAGCACGGACATAGCTTTCTAGCATAGGAGAGTATAATACTTAGTCTAAAAGACAATACCCTTAGGAGAAAAATAGTAGGCAATCCTCCTTGGGGTCTTGAGGGACTTTCTCACTAGCCCACACCACTTCTACCAAGACCGTTCGGTTGAGCGGGTACCATTACCCGCAATAGACTTGCGTAGTGTGGGACGGAAGGTAAGATTAATGTTTTGTCCCTTCAGAAGGTATGGCTATTTCCCTAAAAAGTCTAGGTGGAGAGACTGAGGTTCAAATTTCATGGTAAGGAACTACGGGCTTCTGCAACGACTTTGTCAGCTGTGGCTCGTGTCCGTGACTGCTGAGGGTTACAATCATGTCACCGGATCTAGTCAGGGCCTCTGCTAAGGGATGTGTCACTCCAGTTCTCTTTAGACTCCGGTAATCAAGAAGAGCATGAAAGAGCACATCACGAGGGCTGTCCAGACAATCCACTCGGGGGCCGGCCGCATCCTCCCGCGGAATTGCCAAGAGCAGGTCCTCCTCTACAGTCCAACCATTATATCTTGAGGCAGGTGCGGTAGATTGTTCTTTGGGTGCAGCTAGCTCCGTAGTAATCTGCGCTCTGTGACTGTGCAGTTGAATGAGCTTGACAGTGTACCGTTGCTGAAGCGGATGAGGAGAAGTGGTTGCTGGGTTCTGACTCCCCTTTAATAAGATGTCAGGATTAGGGTGAGTGGTAGGTATCGGTTGAGAGTATAGGACTGCTTCAGCGACTCGCCTCTGGTTATCTGTAGGTGCAGTAGATTCCGACTTAATGGATCTCAATGGTGGGTCCCCACATACTCCTCCCTTTAGTATCAAAGTTATATTATTGAAGTTATGCTGCATTTGCTGTTCCAAACCAGCCAGGAGGGTATGCATTGTAGCGTAGAATTCCTCCTGGTTGAGAGTAGGCATGTTGAGCTTGTTTAACTCCGTGCTCCGGGGGGGGGAGGGGATTCTGATGGGATTGAGGCATGCAGAAATAGTGCAGTATCTCCACATTCAGTGAGACTCCTGTTAGAACCCTTCAAATTCGCTTGTGAAATGTGACACACATTAAATAGACCAAAGAACATTATATGTAGATATAATTAAGCTAATCCATAGAAAAATGAATATGCTAGTGTTTGCACATATTCCTATATTGTCATCTATCTAGTTCCCTTTAATTATAACCAGCCAGTACCATATACGATCGTCTGGGGTTGCTGTGTTCCTTGTTCAGAGAGGAATTGCCTGGTATTTCGGCGCAGGACTGACCGCAATAGGCGGGATCAGACTGATATACTACAGGAAAGTTCTTCTCTGTGAAAAGCATTAGTGGGCTAAAAGAAGCTGAACCCAGGTGGTAAATCGCCATAGAACAGGCTAACAATAGTATTGAGCCACTTGTTCGTTCCTGTGAGTGTGCTTCTCTCTGTGTGTATTTAGTCTCCCTTTAATTATAACCAGCCAGTACCATATAAATAACATTGGTTTTTGGGTTTATAGCTTCATGATAAGAGAAATATTTATTTCAGACAATTGCGACTGCATAAATATCTATTTAAAAGTCTGTTTGATATGCACACTTCTGTGCTCTTGTCAGCCTCTATAAATTGTTTCATGCTTCAAGTGTTTTGATAATATCTTATTGTGAGCTTTGAAGAATGGAGTTCATGTTCTCATTGTGAATGGGCTGAAAAACCAGCGATTGGAACCTTTGGTTTGATTGGTTTTCAAGATACTGAATGAATCCTGTGTGAAACTGTAGAAAATCCTCTTTTTGAATTATTTTTTAACCAAAAAATGCTAGGGCATAATAATCCTCAATATTTCTATAATTGCACTGTAAAATACAGCAATACTCTTTAGCACTTTAAAGGGAGATTAAACTATTTTTTTTTTTTCTTCCATGATTCAGACAGAGCATACAGTTTTAAATAACTTCCCATTTCACTTCTATTATCTAATGTGCTTTTATTCTGCTGTTATCATTTGTTGAAAAGCATACCTAGGTAGGCTCAGGGGGTGGCAATGCTCTACCGGGAGCTGATGATTGGTTGCTGCACATATGTCTCTTACCATTGGCTTACCTGATGCGCTCAGCTAACTCCCAGGAATCTATTGCTGAGATTAGATGATAGAAGTAAATTAGAAATTTGTTTAAAATCGAATGCTCTATCCGAATCATGAAATAAATATTTTGGGTTTTCATGACCCTTTAACCTTTTAACGCCGTTATGCCGTTCTATTCCGTCATATTTACACTGGGCTTTAAAGCCGTTATGACGGAATAGAACGTCATATCAAACGGCTGTCCTGAAGCCTTCTGCGCTTCAAGGACTTGATCGCGGTCTGGAGGGCGTTCCTAGGGTTGTAGGGACGCCCCCCAGATGCGATCCAATAATTGAAATCTCGCGATCGTATGCACGATCGCGTAGTTTCAATTTGTCTACATCGGAACAGGTGTTCCGATGTAGACACTTTAACCCTGTCACGAAAGGGTTAATAAGAATTAGCGCTGTTCATCTAGAACAATGTATATATATTTTGTATTACAAAAGAGGCAAACATATTTAGTAATTGTCGTTTCACGTTTCTTTTTTTGAGATGAACTTTATTTTTTTTTAAGATTTTCCTATTCTCAAAGTAGCAAACTAAATATTTAACGTTTATTTTCAATATTAAACCTGTTTTTTTGTTTGTTTTTTTGCGAAGCTATTCCATACAGCCCGAGTATTATGTCAAATTGTGTTTTTAAGAATCAAGAAAGAAAATAAAATTTCCAACATATAGCTTCTTAATGTGTGTGAAGTAGAATACAACTACAACTTGTGTAGCTGTAAGCTTTCTGGTATAGGGTGCGCAAACATTGTACACAATATGTCTGGAAATGTGAGTAAATGTGAAATAAAACATGTCACAAATACAAATTAGAAGTACACGTATAAATGAATGTATATGCGTGTATCTTTAAAAAGGTAATACCAACTAATATAAGAACATGAATAAATGAATATTTTTACATATGCCTACACATATGCGCATATATATAAGGGGACAAAACAATGGCTGCTATGAATTGATCATCCAGTGTGCGGGAGAACCCTTTCCTGGTAATCCCTGAAATAAAATATTAGAAAGAAAGGTACTGGAAGGAATTCTGCGCTATTGACGTGCCCCCCAAAAAATGTTTATATATCTTTAAAATAAATTTACATCCATATACACTGATTATGATAATTTAAAATTCATAAAAAATAGTAATAATAAATAAAAGCATGAAAATATACATATAAAAGATGCATAAATGTAGTCCCAAGTGGCAAAAGGAATAGAAGATTCCTGAGAGAGAAACTTTATAGTCACTGAAAAGTTAATATCCAAGAAAGGCTTCTATGTTGTACTTACTAGACACTACCCCAATCATATCAGGTAAGTGTGAAGCGTGGTCAAAAGCCGATTATCTGCGAGTGATGTAATGATTGCAATGTCGGATGATATATAGGACTTCACCTCCACTGTCCTTGAAGATCAATCCACCAGATTCTGGTATGTAACTTTACACCGGTATGTGGATTGTGTATATACACAAGTGATCCCCTCAGCGGATGGTAATGGATTATTATAAAAAAGAGAAATAGCAAAACAGCGTAATCCTGTTTTTTTATTTTAAGAAAATAAATATTGGTAGCCAAATACACACTTACATTGACAAACCTCAATGGTAATGAGGTAACTGTAAAACATAAAACAAATAAGAAGCCAGTATAGAACTTGTATTGATCTATACTTCCATTACTCTATTATACGTGAAGCTTTGCAAAACAAAGTGCTGCACCGGCCGGTTGCAGACTTGTTACGAGTTGGTTCTTGAGGCTGAGAGTCAGTTCCGACAAAGAAATAAGTGCCCGGTATATGAGCACTACTACCTGACACGTTTCAAAGGATATGCTTATTGAGCTCCTTCTTCATCAGAGGTATCGGATGACAGGATTACGCTATGTTTTGCTATTTCTCTTTTTTATAATAATCCATTACCATCCGCTGAGGGGATCACTTGTGTGTGTATACACAATCCACATACCGGTGTAAAGTTACATACCAGAATCTAGTGGATTGATCTTCAAGGACAGTGGAGGTGAAGTCCTATATATCATCCGACATCGCAATCATTACATCACTCGCAGATAATTGGCTTTTGACCACGCTTCACACTTACCTCATATGATTGGGATAGTGTCTAGTAAGTACAACATAGAAGCCTTTATTGAATATTAACTTTTCAGTGACTATAAAGTTTCTCTCTCAGGAATCTTCTATTCCTTTTGCCACTTGGGACTACATTTATGCATCTTTTATATGTATATTTTCATGCTTTTATTTATTATTACTATTTTTTATGAATTTTAAATTATAATCAGTGTATATGGATATAAATTTATTTTAAAGATATATAAACTTTCTTTTACAAGATACGACGAGTCAACGGATTTCATCCTTACTTATGAGATATCGCCTCCTGGTCAGCAGGAGGAGGCAAAGAGCACCACAGCAGAGCTGTATATATAGCTCCTCCCTTCCCTCCCATTCCAGTCATTCTCTTTGCCTGTGTTAGTGATAGGAAGAGGTAAAGTTAGGTGTTAGTTTAGATTCTTCAATCAAGAGTTTATTTTTTTAAAATCAATTTTTTATTGAGGTTATAAGCAATATTACAAGAGTTTATTATTTCTCCAACATAGGTGTGTCCGGTCCACGGCGTCATCCTTACTTGTGGGATATTCTCTTCCCCAACAGGAAATGGCAAAGAGCCCAGCAAAGCTGGTCACATGATCCCTCCTAGGCTCCGCCTACCCCAGTCATTCTCTTTGCCGTTGTACAGGCAACATCTCCACGGAGATGGCTTAGAGTTTTTTAGTGTTTAACTGTAGTTTTTATTATTCAATCAAGAGTTTGTTATTTTAAAATAGTGCTGGTATGTACTATTTACTCAGAAACAGAAAAGAGATGAAGATTTCTGTTTGTATGAGGAAAATGATTTTAGCAACCGTTACTAAAATCCATGGCTGTTCCACACAGGACTGTTGAGAGGAATTAACTTCAGTTGGGGGAACAGTGAGCAGTCTCTTGCTGCTTGAGGTATGACACATTCTAACAAGACGATGTAATGCTGGAAGCTGTCATTTTCCCTATGGGATCCGGTAAGCCATGTTTATTAAGATAGTAAATAAGGGCTTCACAAGGGCTTATTAAGACTGTAGACTTTTTCTGGGCTAAATCGATTCATTATTAACACATATTTAGCCTTGAGGAATCATTTAATCTGGGTATTTTGATAAGATTATATCGGCAGGCACTGTTTTAGACACCTTATTCTTTAGGGGCTTTCCCAAATCATAGGCAGAGCCTCATTTTCGCGCCGGTGTTGCGCACTTGTTTTTGAGAGGCATGACATGCAGTCGCATGTGTGAGGAGCTCTGATACATAGAAAAGACTTTCTGAAGGCGTCATTTGGTATCGTATTCCCCTTTGGGCTTGGTTGGGTCTCAGCAAAGCAGATACCAGGGACTGTAAAGGGGTTAAAGTTAAAAACGGCTCCGGTTCCGGTTATTTTAAGGGTTAAAGCTTCCAAATTTGGTGTGCAATACTTTTAAGGCTTTAAGACACTGTGGTGAAATTTTGGTGAATTTTGAACAATTCCTTCATATTTTTTCGCAATTGCAGTAATAAAGTGTGTTCAGTTTAAAATTTAAAGTGACAGTAACGGTTTTATTTTAAAACGTTTTTTGTACTTTGTTATCAAGTTTATGCCTGTTTAACATGTCTGAACTACCAGATAGACTGTGTTCTGAATGTGGGGAAGCCAGAGTTCCTTCTCATTTAATTAAATGTGATTTATGTGACAATGACAATGATGCCCAAGATGATTCCTCAAGTGAGGGGAGTAAGCATGGTACTGCATCATTCCCTCCTTCGTCTACACGAGTCTTGCCCACTCAGGAGGCCCCTAGTACATCTAGCGCGCCAATACTCCTTACTATGCAACAATTAACGGCTGTAATGGATAATTCTGTCAAAAACATTTTAGCCAAAATGCACACTTATCAGCGTAAGCGCGACTGCTCTGTTTTAGACACTGAAGAGCATGACGACGCTGATAATAATGGTTCTGAAGGGCCCCTAAACCAGTCTGATGGGGCCAGGGAGGTTTTGTCTGAGGGAGAAATTACTGATTCAGGGAACATTTCTCAACAAGCTGAACCTGATGTGATTACGTTTAAATTTAAGTTGGAACATCTCCGCATTCTGCTTAAGGAGGTATTATCCACTCTGGATGATTGTGACAAGTTGGTCATCCCAGAGAAACTATGTAAAATGGACAAGTTCCTAGAGGTCCCGGGGCTCCCAGAAGCTTTTCCTATACCCAAGCGGGTGGCGGACATTGTAAATAAAGAATGGGAAAGGCCCGGTATTCCTTTCGTCCCTCCCCCCATATTTAAAAAATTGTTTCCCATGGTCGACCCCAGAAAGGACTTATGGCAGACAGTCCTCAAGGTCGAGGGAGCGGTTTCCACTTTAAACAAACGCACCACTATACCCATAGAAGATAGTTGTGCTTTCAAAGATCCTATGGATAAAAAATTAGAAGGTTTACTTAAAAAGATGTTTGTTCAGCAGGGTTACCTTCTACAACCAATTTCATGCATTGTCCCTGTCGCTACAGCCGCGTGTTTCTGGTTCGATGAGCTGGTAAAGGCGGTCGATAGTGATTCTCCTCCTTATGAGGAGATTATGGACAGAATCAATGCTCTCAAGTTGGCTAATTCTTTCACCCTAGACGCCACTTTGCAATTGGCTAGGTTAGCGGCTAAGAATTCTGGGTTTGCTATTGTGGCGCGCAGAGCGCTTTGGTTGAAATCTTGGTCAGCTGATGCGTCTTCCAAGAACAAACTACTTAACATTCCTTTCAAGGGGAAAACGCTGTTTGGCCCTGACTTGAAAGAGATTATCTCTGATATCACTGGGGGTAAGGGCCACGCCCTTCCTCAGGATCGGCCTTTCAAGGCCAAAAATAAACCTAATTTTCGTCCCTTTCGTAGAAACGGACCAGCCCAAAGTGCTACGTCCTCTAAGCAAGAGGGTAATACTTCTCAAGCCAAGCCAGCTTGGAGACCAATGCAAGGCTGGAACAAGGGAAAGCAGGCCAAAAAACCTGCCACTGCTACCAAGACAGCATGAAATGTTGGCCCCCGATCCGGGACCGGATCTGGTGGGGGGCAGACTCTCTCTCTTCGCTCAGGCTTGGGCAAGAGATGTTCTGGATCCTTGGGCGCTAGAAATAGTCTCCCAAGGTTATCTTCTGGAATTCAAGGGGCTTCCCCCATGGGGGAGGTTCCACAGGTCTCAGTTGTCTTCAGACCACATAAAAAGACAGGCATTCTTACGTTGTGTAGAAGACCTGTTAAAAATGGGAGTGATTCATCCTGTTCCATTAGGAGAACAAGGGATGGGGTTCTACTCCAATCTGTTCATAGTTCCCAAAAAAGAGGGAACGTTCAGACCAATCTTAGATCTCAAGATCTTAAACAAGTTTCTCAAGGTTCCATCGTTCAAAATGGAAACCATTCGAACAATTCTTCCTTCCATCCAGGAAGGTCAATTCATGACCACGGTGGATTTAAAGGATGCGTATCTACATATTCCTATCCACAAGGAACATCATCGGTTCCTAAGGTTCGCATTCCTGGACAAGCATTACCAGTTCGTGGCGCTTCCTTTCGGATTAGCCACTGCTCCAAGGATTTTCACAAAGGTACTAGGGTCCCTTCTAGCTGTGCTAAGACCAAGGGGCATTGCTGTAGTACCTTACTTGGACGACATTCTGATTCAAGCGTCGTCCCTTCCTCAAGCAAAGGCTCACACGGACATCGTCCTGGCCTTTCTCAGATCTCACGGATGGAAAGTGAACGTGGAAAAGAGTTCTCTATCTCCGTCAACAAGGGTTCCCTTCTTGGGAACAATAATAGACTCTTTAGAAATGAGGATTTTTCTGACAGAGGCCAGAAAAACAAAACTTCTAGACTCTTGTCGGATACTTCATTCCGTTCCTCTTCCTTCCATAGCGCAGTGCATGGAAGTGATAGGCTTGATGGTAGCGGCAATGGACATAGTTCCTTTTGCGCGCATTCATCTAAGACCATTACAACTGTGCATGCTCAGTCAGTGGAATGGGGACTATACGAACTTGTCTCCGAGGATACAAGTAAATCAGAGGACCAGAGACTCACTCCGTTGGTGGCTGTCCCTGGACAACCTGTCACAAGGGATGACCTTCCGCAGACCAGAGTGGGTCATTGTCACGACCGACGCCAGTCTGATGGGCTGGGGCGCGGTCTGGGGATCCCTGAAAGCTCAGGGTCTTTGGTCTCGGGAAGAATCTCTTCTACCGATAAATATTCTGGAACTGAGAGCGATATTCAATGCTCTCAAGGCTTGGCCTCAGCTAGCGAGGGCCAAGTTCATACGGTTTCAATCAGACAACATGACAACTGTTGCGTACATCAACCATCAGGGGGGAACAAGGAGTTCCCTGGCGATGGAAGAAGTGACCAAAATCATTCTATGGGCGGAGTCTCACTCCTGCCACCTGTCTGCTATCCACATCCCAGGAGTGGAAAATTGGGAAGCGGATTTTCTGAGTCGTCAGACATTGCATCCGGGGGAGTGGGAACTCCATCCGGAAATCTTTGCCCAAGTCACTCAACTGTGGGGCATTCCAGACATGGATCTGATGGCCTCTCGTCAGAACTTCAAAGTTCCTTGCTACGGGTCCAGATCCAGGGATCCCAAGGCGGCTCTAGTGGATGCACTAGTAGCACCTTGGACCTTCAAACTAGCTTATGTATTCCCGCCGTTTCCTCTCATCCCCAGGCTGGTAGCCAGGATCAATCAGGAAAGGGCGTCGGTGATCTTGATAGCTCCTGCGTGGCCACGCAGGACTTGGTATGCAGATCTGGTGAATATGTCATCGGCTCCACCATGGCAGCTACCTTTGAGACGAGACCTTCTTGTTCAAGGTCCGTTCGAACATCCGAATCTGGTCTCACTCCAGCTGACTGCTTGGAGATTGAACGCTTGATCTTATCGAAGCGAGGGTTCTCAGATTCTGTTATCGATACTCTTGTTCAGGCCAGAAAGCCTGTAACTAGAAAGATTTACCACAAAATTTGGAAAAAATATATCTGTTGGTGTGAATCTAAAGGATTCCCTTGGGACAAGGTTAAGATTCCTAAGATTCTATCCTTCCTTCAAGAAGGATTGGAAAAAGGATTATCTGCAAGTTCCCTGAAGGGACAGATTTCTGCCTTGTCTGTGTTACTTCACAAAAAGCTGGCAGCTGTGCCAGATGTTCAAGCCTTTGTTCAGGCTCTGGTTAGAATCAAGCCTGTTTACAAACCTTTGACTCCTCCTTGGAGTCTCAACTTAGTTCTTTCAGTTCTTCAGGGGGTTCCGTTTGAACCCTTACATTCCGTTGATATTAAGTTATTATCTTGGAAAGTTTTGTTTTTGGTTGCAATTTCTTCTGCTAGAAGAGTTTCAGAATTATCTGCTCTGCAGTGTTCTCCTCCTTATCTGGTGTTCCATGCAGATAAGGTGGTTTTACGTACTAAACCTGGTTTTCTTCCAAAAGTTGTTTCTAACAAAAACATTAACCAGGAGATTATCGTACCTTCTCTGTGTCCGAAACCTGTTTCGAAGAAGGAACGTTTGTTGCACAATTTGGATGTTGTTCGCGCTCTAAAATTCTATTTAGATGCTACAAAGGATTTTAGACAAACATCTTCCTTGTTTGTTGTTTATTCCGGTAAAAGGAGAGGTCAAAAAGCAACTTCTACCTCTCTCTCTTTTTGGATTAAAAGCTTCATCAGATTGGCTTACGAGACTGCCGGACGGCAGCCTCCCGAAAGAATCACAGCTCATTCCACTAGGGCTGTGGCTTCCACATGGGCCTTCAAGAACGAGGCTTCTGTTGATCAGATATGTAGGGCAGCGACTTGGTCTTCACTGCACACTTTTACCAAATTTTACAAGTTTGATACTTTTGCTTCTTCTGAGGCTATTTTTGGGAGAAAGGTTTTGCAAGCCGTGGTGCCTTCCATCTAGGTGACCTGATTTGCTCCCTCCCATCATCCGTGTCCTAAAGCTTTGGTATTGGTTCCCACAAGTAAGGATGACGCCGTGGACCGGACACACCTATGTTGGAGAAAACAGAATTTATGTTTACCTGATAAATTACTTTCTCCAACGGTGTGTCCGGTCCACGGCCCGCCCTGGTTTTTTAATCAGGTCTGATAATTTATTTTCTTTAACTACAGTCACCACGGTATCATGTGGTTTCTCCTATGCAAATATTCCTCCTTAACGTCGGTCGAATGACTGGGGTAGGCGGAGCCTAGGAGGGATCATGTGACCAGCTTTGCTGGGCTCTTTGCCATTTCCTGTTGGGGAAGAGAATATCCCACAAGTAAGGATGACGCCGTGGACCGGACACACCGTTGGAGAAAGTAATTTTTCAGGTAAACATAAATTCTGTTTTTTAAATGGTACCTGTGTGTGCTATTTTTCTCAGGGCTAGAGCTACAGGCTTTTCAGCAATGGAGACTGGGGAGATTTTCATTCCTTCTGCAACTCCCATACTGTTTGCTGCCCTGCTGATGGTCTTAGCAGATATTATCTAAGACCCTGTTTGTTCCCACAGATGTGCTGGAGGTGATGAATTAGAACATCTTCATTGTGTGGGACAAGTTCATGCTGCGCTCAGCATTAAGGTATGTACAGTCGTTTGGCTTCTGGGAGAGACTGTGTAACTCAGAACAGACTGGCATTTATTCCCTATACCGGGAAGGGGTTATCAGTTTGCACAGGGTTAAATTGTGTGCATGAATCTACCCTTTTTATTCAATAAGCTGAAATTAAGCTGTACTATAAGTGGCAGAAGCTTCACCTAATGAGTATTAGCTGGCAGATACACATAGATTGTGGGTTTGACGCTAGGAGATTGTGGCTGACCCAGGTGTCCTAACCTTAACTGTTAATAGGCTAATGGCAGGACAGGGTTGTGTTTTTTTGCTCGAGGGGGCATTGGTGGTCACGGTACACTTTGTGACAGGTATTTTGATCACCGACATGTTAATTCCCATGCTGTCTCTCTTTCCGGAGTTAGTTTCCACCCACGATGGGCTTAGCCGCGCAGTTGATATCCGGATACTTGCGATTGAGGCAGCATATCTAGAGGCTCCAGTGTGGCCTAAGTCAGCTTGTGTTTGTAATCTCACAAGCGGTCTTAGACCCGCCGTTCACGGAGTTCTATTGAGTGATCGTGGGGACAGGTAGGCGCTGCAGCAGAGCTGTGGCGAGGTGCAAGTGATAAATTTTGTCTCTAAAACATTATGCATTTTTAGAGTGTACACTTAGAGGGGTGAACTACTGAAAGTCCTATAGTGACTCCCTGTTATTGCAGTAAAAACTATACAGTTTTAAATTTTAAAGACACAGTACACTCATTTTTCAGAAGTTCTTGCTTTCTTCTGTTATGTGTGATCAGTCCACGGGTCATCATTACTTCTGGGATATTATCTGCTCCCCTACAGGAAGTGCAAGAGGATTCACCCAGCAGAGTTGCTATATAGCTCCTCCCCTCTACGTCACCTCCAGTCATTCTCTTGCACCCAAAGACTAGATAGGAGGTGTGAGAGGACTATGGTGATTATACTTAGTTTTTAGAACTTCAATCAAAAGTTTGTTATTTTACAATAGCACCGGAGCGTGTTATTACCTCTCTGGCAGAGTTTGAAGAAGAATCTACCAGAGTTTTTCTTATGATTTTAACCGGAGTAGTTAAGATCATATTGCTGTTTCTCGGCCATCTGAGGGAGGTAAAAGCTTCAGATCAGGGGACAGCGGGCAGTTGAATCTGCATTGAGGTATGTCGCAGTTGTTATTTTCTGAATGGAATTGATGAAAAAATCCTGCCATACCGTTATAATGAACATGTATGTATACTCTACACTTTAGTATTCTGGGGATGGTATTTCACCGGAATTACTCTGTAAAAGTACATTAAACCTTTTATTAGGTATTTTTCATGTTAAACGTTTTTGCTGGAATGTAGAATCGTTTGCATTAATGAGGTACTGAGTGAATAAGTATTTGGGCATTATTTTCCACTTGGCAGTTTGCTTGTGTTAATTATGACAGTTTCGTTTCTCTCTCACTGCTGTGTGTGAGAGGGAGGGGCCGTTTTTGGCGCTCTTTGCTACGCATCAAAAATTTCCAGTCAGTTTTTCTGCATGATCCGGTTCATCTCTAACAGAACTCAGGGGTCTTCAAACTTCTTTGAAGGGAAGTAGATTCTCTCAGCAGAGCTGTGAGACTTATATAGTGACTGTGATTTAAAACGTTGTTTAAAATTTAATTAGTGTTATTTTACTAATGGGAACAAACCTTTGCTAAAAAGTTGTGTTGTTTGTTAAGAGTGATGCTATAACTGTTTTTTCAGTTCATTATTTCAACTGTCATTTAATCGTTTAGTGCTTCTTGAGGCACAGTACGTTTTTATTAAATAAAATTGTAACCGAGTTGCATGTTTATTGCTAGTGTGTTAAACATGTCTGATTCAGAGGAAGATACCTGTGTCATTTGTTCCAATGCCAAGGTGGAGCCCAATAGAAATTTATGTACTAACTGTATTGATGCTACCTTAAATAAAAGCCAATCTGTACAAATTGAACAAATTTCACCAAACAGCGAGGGGAGAGTTATGCCGACTAACTCGCCTCACGTGTCAGTACCTGCATCTCCCGCCCGGGAGGTGCGTGATATTATGGCGCCTAGTACATCTGGGCAGCCATTACAGATAACATTACAAGATATGGCTACTGTTATGACTGAAGTTTTGGCTAAATTACCAGAACTAAGAGGCAAGCGTGATCACTCTGGGGTGAGAACAGAGTGCGCTGATAATTCTAGGGCCATGTCTGATACTGCGTCACAGCTTGCAGAGCATGAGGACGGAGAGCTTCATTCTGTAGGTGACGGTTCTGATCCAAACAGATTGGATTCAGATATTTCAAATTTTAAATTTAAATTGGAAAACCTCTGTGTATTACTAGGGGAGGTCTTAGCAGCTCTCAACGATTGTAACGCTGTTGCAATACCAGAGAAAATGTGTAGGTTGGATAAATACTTTGCGGTACCGGCGAGTACTGACGTTTTTCCTATACCTAAGAGATTAACTGAAATTGTTACTAAGGAGTGGGATAGACCCGGTGTGCCGTTCTCACCCCCTCCAATATTTAGAAAGATGTTTCCAATAGACGCCACCACACGGGACTTATGGCAAACGGTCCCTAAGGTGGAGGGAGCAGTTTCTACTTTAGCTAAGCGTACCACTATCCCGGTGGAGGATAGCTGTGCTTTTTCAGATCCTATGGATAAAAAATTAGAGGGTTACCTTAAGAAAATGTTTATTCAACAAGGTTTTATATTACAACCCCTTGCATGCATCGCGCCGATCACGGCTGCGGCAGCATTTTGGATTGAGTCTCTGGAAGAGAACCTTAGTTCAGCTACGCTGGACGACATTACGGACAGGCTTAGAGTCCTTAAACTAGCTAATTCATTCATTTCGGAGGCCGTAGTACATTTAACCAAACTTACGGCTAAGAATTCAGGATTCGCCATTCAGGCACGCAGAGCGCTGTGGCTAAAATCCTGGTCGGCTGATGTAACTTCTAAGTCCAAATTACTTAGTATTCCTTTCAAGGGGCAAACTTTATTTGGGCCCGGTTTGAAAGAAATTATTGCTGACATTACAGGAGGTAAGGGCCATGCTCTACCTCAAGACAAAGCCAAAGCTAAGGCTAGACAGTCTAATTTTCGTCCCTTTCGGAATTTCAAAGCAGGAGCAGCGCCAGCTTCCACTGCACCAAAACAGGGAGGGGTTGCTCGTTACAGACAAGGCTGGAAGCCTAATCAGTCCTGGAACAAGGGCAAGCAGGCCAGTAAACCTGCTGCTGTCCCAAAGACAGCATGAACCGAGGGCCCCCGATCCGGGACCGGATCTAGTGGGGGGCAGACTCTCTCTCTTCGCCCAGGCTTGGGCAAGAGATGTCCAGGATCCCTGGGCGCTAGAGATCATATCTCAGGGATACCTTCTAGACTTCAAATCCTCTCCCCCAAGAGGGAGATTTCATCTGTCAAGGTTGTCAACAAACCAAATAAAGAAAGACGCGTTTCTACGCTGCGTACAAGATCTATTATTAATGGGAGTGATCCATCCGGTTCCGCGGTCGGAACAAGGACAAGGGTTTTACTCAAACCTGTTTGTGGTTCCCAAAAAAGAGGGAACTTTCAGGCCAATCTTGGATTTAAAGATCCTAAACAAATTCCTAAGAGTTCCATCGTTCAAAATGGAAACTATTCGGACAATCTTACCCATGATCCAAGAGGGTCAGTACATGACCACAGTGGATTTAAAGGATGCTTACCTTCACATACCGATTCACAAAGATCATTACCGGTATCTAAGGTTTGCCTTCTTAAACAGGCATTACCAGTTTGTAGCCCTTCCATTCGGATTGGCTACGGCTCCAAGAATCTTTACAAAGGTTCTGGGTGCCCTTCTGGCGGTACTAAGACCGCGAGGAATTTCGGTAGCTCCGTACCTAGACGACATTCTGATACAAGCTTCAAGCTTTCAAACTGCCAAGTCTCATACAGAGTTAGTTCTGGCATTTCTAAGGTCGCACGGATGGAAAGTGAACGAAAAGAAGAGTTCTCTCTTTCCTCTCACAAGAGTTCCATTCTTGGGGACTCTTATAGATTCTGTAGAAATGAAGATTTATCTGACAGAAGACAGATTAACAAAGCTTCTAAATGCATGCCGTGTCCTTCATTCCATTCAACTCCCGTCAGTAGCTCAATGCATGGAGGTGATCGGCTTAATGGTAGCAGCAATGGACATAGTTCCCTTTGCACGCCTACATCTCAGACCGCTGCAATTGTGCATGCTGAGTCAGTGGAATGGGGATTACTCAGATTTGTCCCCCACTCTGAATCTGGATCAAGAGACCAGAAACTCTCTTCTATGGTGGCTTTCTCGGCCACATCTGTCCAGGGGGATACCGTTCAGCAGGCCGGACTGGACAATTGTAACAACAGACGCCAGCCTTCTAGGTTGGGGCGCTGTCTGGAATTCTCTGAAGGCTCAGGGACAATGGAGTCAGGAGGAAAGTCTCCTGCCAATAAACATTCTGGAATTGAGAGCAGTTCTCAATGCCCTTCTAGCTTGGCCCCAGTTAAAGACTCGGGGATTCATCAGGTTTCAGTCGGACAACATCACGACTGTAGCTTACATCAACCATCAAGGAGGGACAAGAAGCTCCCTAGCAATGATAGAAGTATCAAAGATAATTCGCTGGGCAGAGTCTCACTCTTGCCATCTGTCAGCAATCCACATCCCGGGAGTGGAGAACTGGGAGGCGGATTTCTTGAGTCGCCAGACTCTTCATCCGGGGGAGTGGGAACTTCATCCGGAGGTCTTTGCCCAAATACTTCAACGTTGGGGCAAACCAGAGATAGATCTCATGGCGTCTCGCCAGAACGCCAAACTTCCTCGCTACGGATCCAGATCCAGGGATCCGGGAGCGGTTCTGATAGATGCTTTGACAGCACCTTGGAACTTCAGGATGGCTTATGTGTTTCCACCCTTCCCGCTGCTTCCTCGATTGATTGCCAAAATCAAACAGGAGAAAGCATCAGTGATTCTAATAGCGCCTGCATGGCCGCGCAGGACTTGGTATGCAGATCTAGTGGACATGTCATCCTGTCCGCCTTGGTCTCTACCTCTAAGACAGGACCTTCTGATTCAGGGTCCATTCAAACATCAAAGTCTAACTTCTCTGAAGCTGACTGCTTGGAAATTGAACGCTTGATTTTATCAAAACGTGGTTTTTCTGAGTCGGTTATTGATACCCTGATACAGGCTAGGAAGCCTGTTACCAGAAAGATTTACCATAAAATATGGCGTAAATACCTATACTGGTGTGAATCCAAAGATTACTCCTGGAGTAAGGTTAGGATTCCTAGGATATTGTCTTTTCTACAAGAAGGTTTAGAAAAGGGTTTATCGGCTAGCTCATTAAAGGGACAGATTTCAGCTCTGTCCATCTTGTTTCACAGGCGTCTATCAGAAAATTCAGACATCCAAGCCTTTTGTCAGGCTTTAACTAGGATCAAGCCTGTGTTTAAAACTGTTGCTCCGCCATGGAGTTTAAACTTAGTTCTTAACGTTTTACAGGGTGTTCCGTTTGAACCCCTTCATTCCATTGATATAAAATTGTTATCTTGGAAAGTTCTATTTTTAATGGCTATTTCCTCGGCTCGAAGAGTCTCTGAGTTATCAGCCCTACATTGTGATTCTCCTTATCTGATCTTTCACTCAGACAAGGTAGTTCTGCGTACTAAACCTGGGTTCTTACCTAAGGTAGTCACTAACAGGAATATCAATCAAGAGATTGTTGTTCCATCCTTGTGTCCAAATCCTTCTTCAAAGAAGGAACGTCTTCTACACAATCTGGATGTAGTTCGTGCCCTCAAGTTCTACTTGCAGGCAACTAAAGATTTTCGCCAAACTTCTTCCCTGTTTGTCGTTTATTCTGGACAGAGGAGAGGTCAAAAAGCTTCTGCTACCTCTCTCTCTTTTTGGCTTCGTAGCTTAATACGTTTAGCCTATGAGACTGCTGGACAGCAGCCTCCTGAAAGAATTACAGCTCATTCCACTAGAGCTGTGGCTTCCACTTGGGCCTTTAAGAATGAGGCCTCTGTTGAACAGATTTGCAAGGCTGCAACTTGGTCTTCGCTTCATACTTTTTCCAAATTTTACAAATTTGACACTTTTGCTTCTTCGGAGGCTATTTTTGGGAGAAAGGTTCTTCAGGCAGTGGTTCCTTCTGTATAATGAGCCTGCCTATCCCTCCCGTCATCCGTGTACTTTTGCTTTGGTATTGGTATCCCAGAAGTAATGATGACCCGTGGACTGATCACACATAACAGAAGAAAACATAATTTATGCTTACCTGATAAATTCCTTTCTTCTGTTGTGTGATCAGTCCACGGCCCGCCCTGTTTTTAAGGCAGGTGCATATTTTTTAAATTATAATTCAGTCACCACTACACCCTTGGTTTCTCCTTTCTCGTTGGTCTTTGGTCGAATGACTGGAGGTGACGTAGAGGGGAGGAGCTATATAGCAACTCTGCTGGGTGAATCCTCTTGCACTTCCTGTAGGGGAGCAGCTAATATCCCAGAAGTAATGATGACCCGTGGACTGATCACACAACAGAAGAAAGGAATTTATCAGGTAAGCATAAATTATGTTTTTTATTTTTTAATTACAGTACCACGACCAATATTGCTATTGCTTGTTTTTTTGTCATGGCTGACCTTCAGGAAAGTACATGTTCTATGTGTTTAGATGCCAATGTGGAACCCCCTATTCCTTTTTATCCCTCATGTACTGAGAGGGCTTTACAGTTTAAAGAACACATTTTCTTTAATGCAAATATATCTAAGGATGTTTATCAGACTGATGAGACTAAGGGTATTCCGCAACTTTCTCCCCAAGCGTCACAACCTTTAACGCCCACTCAGACGCCGCCGTGTTCTTCAGCTGCGTCTGTCTCATTCACCCTGCAGGATATTATCTAAGTTGCCAGCTTTACAAGGCAAACGCAGTAGGACAGAGGCCCATGTGGTCTCTGCGGCTTCTAATGCTTTGATGGGGATCTCCGATGTACCCTCCCAGGGCTCTGCATTGGGGGGTAGGGAGGCCCTGTCTGAGGGGGAACTGTCTGACTCAGGAAGTGCATTGCCCCCAACAGATTTGGACATCATGTCCTTCAGATTTAAGCTTGAACACCTCCGCCTTTTGCTACGAGAGGTTTTGGTGACTCTGGATGACTGTGACTCTATTGTGGTCCCACCAGAGAAATTGAGTAAGATGGACAGATACTTAGAGGTTCCTTCTTATTCCAATGTTTTTCCGGTTCCTAAGAGAATTTCGGAAATTATTGCAAGAGAATGGGAGAGCCCGGGTATCCCATTCTCCCCTTCCCCTATTTTCAAGAAAATGTACCCTATAGCTGACACCGTTCGGTATTCTTGGCAGACGGTCCCTAAGGTGGAGGGAGCTATCTCTACCCTGGCTAAGCGTACGACTATCCCTATCGAGGACAGTTGTGCTTTCAAAGACCCCGTGGATAAGAAGTTGGAGGGTCTTCTTAAAAAACTCCTATGTTCATCAAGGGTTCTTATTACAACCGGCGGCCTGCATTGTAACAGTCACGACTGCGGCTGCTTTTTGGTTTGACGCTTTAGAAGAGTCTCTTAGGACTGAGACTTCTTTGGAGGAAATACAAGATAGAATTAAGGCCCTAAAGCTGGCTAATTCTTTTATTACAGATTCTTCCTTTCAGATCACCAAATTGGCGGCTAAGATTTCGGGATTCTCCATCTTAGCACGAAGAGCCTTATGGTTAAAATCTTGGTCTGCGGATGTGTCCTCTAAATCCAAGCTTTTGGCTATTCCTTTCAAGGGAAAGACCCTATTCGGGCCTGACTTGAAAGAGATCTTTTCTGACATTACAGGAGGTAAGGGTCACCTCCTCCCTCAAGATAAGACATCTAAGCAAAGGGGATGACAGAGTAAACAGGAAGGGAATTATTCACAAGCCAAGCCCACATGGAGACCCAACCAGTCTTGGAACAAGGGTAAACAATCCAAGAAGCTTGCTGCTGCTACCAAGACAGCATGAAGGGGGGGGGGCAATCCGGGATCGGATCTAGTAGGGGGGAAGACTTTGTCTCTTTGTCCAGACTTGGATAAGAGACGTTCATGATCCCTGGACACTAGAAATTGTGTCACAAGGGTATCAGTTGGAGTTCAAAAATCTTCTTTCACGATTGTCTGTAGACCAGATAAAAAGAGAGGCGTTCTTACGTTGTGTAAGAGACCTCTCCTCCATGGGAGTAATTTGCCCCGTTCCAAAACAGGGGCAGGGGTTTTACTCAAATCTCTTTGTTGTTCCCAAAAAATAGGGAACGTTCCGACCCATTTTAGATCTCAAAAGTCTAAACAAGTTTCTCAGAGTTCCATCCTTCAAGATGGAGACTATTCGGACAATTCTTCCATTGATCCAGGAGGGTCAATATATGACTACCGTGGATTTAAAGGATGCATATCTTCATATTCCTATCCACAGAGATCATCACAAGTTCCTGAGGTTTGCCTTTCTGGACAAACATTTTCAGTTTGTGGCCCTTCCTTTCGGTCTGGCCACGGCACCCAGAATTTTCACAAAGGTTCTGGGGTCTCTGCTGGCGGTTCTCAGGCCGCGGGGCATTGCAGTGGCGCCTTACCTGGACGATATTCTAATCCGAGCGTCATCTTAGCTAACTAAGTCTCATACCGACATTGATCTGTCTTTTCTAAGGACTCACGGGTGGAAGGTGAATCTAGAAAAGAGTTCACTAATTCCACAGACAAGGGTTCCTTTCCTGGGAACTCTAATCGACTCTCTATCCATGAAAATCTTTTTGACGGAAGTCAGAAAGTTAAAGATTCTAAATACATGCCGATCCCTTCAGTCCAATCCTCGGCCGTCAGTGGCTCAGTGCATGGAGGTAATTGGATTGATGGTGGCAGCAATGGACATCATTCCGTTTGCTCGTTTTCATCTCAGACCTCTACAACTGAGCATGCTCAGACAATGGAATGGAGATTATGCAAATTTGTCTCCTCAAATAGATCTGGATCAGGATACATGGGACTCTCTTCTTTGCTGGTTGTCGCTGGATTTTCTGTCCCAAGGGACGTGCTTCCGCAGACCCTCATGGGTGATAGTGACAATGGACGCCAGCCTGATAGGATGGGATGCAGTCTGGAACTCCCTGAAGGCTAAGGGTGTGTGGACTCGGTCAGAGTCTCTACTTCCCATCAATATTCTGGAGTTGAGAGCAATATTCAATGCGCTTCAGGGTGGCCTCAGTTGGCTTCGGCCAAATTCATCAGATTCCAGTCGGACAACATCACGACTGTGGCTTACATCAATCATTAGGGAGGAACAAGGAGTTCCTTAGTGATGACAGAAGTATCCAAGATAATTCAGTGGGCGGAAGCTCACTCTTGTTATCTGTCAGCAATCTACATCCCAGGAGTGGACAATTGGGAGGCGGATTTTTTGAGTAGACAGACGTTTCATCCGGGGGAATGGGAACTCCATCCAGAGGTCTTTGCCAACCTGATTCTCAGATGGAGCAGGCCGGAGCTGGATCTTATGGCGTCTCGTCAGAATGCCAAGCTCCCGAGATACGGGTCCAGGTCCAGGGATCCTCAGGCCGAACTGATAGATGCCTTGGCAGTGCCTTGGTCGTTCAATCTAGGTTATGTGTTCCCTCCGTTTGCTCTCCTTCCCTGGGTGATTGCTCGAGTCAAACAGGAGAGGTCTTCGGTGATTCTCATCGCTCCTGCGTGGCCTCGCAGGACTTGGTATGCCGATCTGGTGAACATGTCATCTCTGCCACCGTGGAAGCTTCCATTGAGGCAAGACCTTCTCATTCAGGGACCCTTCCATCATCTGAATCTAATTTCTCTGCAGCTGACTGCTTGGAGATTGAACGCTTGATTTTATCTAAGCGAAGGTTCTCTGATTCGGTCATTGATACCTTGATTCAGGCACGTAAGCCTGTTACTAGAAAAATTTACCATAAGATATGGCGTAAATATCTTTATTGGTGCGAATCCAAGGGCTACTCATGGAGTAGGGTTAGGATTCCTAGGATTTTATCTTTTCTCCAAGAAGGTTTGGAGAAAGGGTTGTCGGCAAGTTCCTTAAAGGGACAGATTTCTGCTTTATCTATTTTACTACACAAGCGTCTGGCATATGTTCTAGATCAGTGTTTTTCAACCAGTGTGCCATGGCACACTAGTGTGCCGTGAGAGATCCTCAGGTGTGCCACGGCAGACTGACAACAGTGTGACATATTTTTTTAAACATTGCTTGTTTTTTACTCCCAGTGCAGGGGTAGTTTGTAGGAGGCATGGCATAACAGCACAATACATACAGTATGTGTGTGTTTGTGTTTGTGTATATATATATGCTGTATTAGGCTACAATGTGTGATTTTTTTAAAATTTTGGGATGGTGGTGTGCCACAGGATTTTTTAATGTAAAAAAGTGTGCCACGGCAAAAAAAAAGGTTAAAAATCACTTTTCTAGATGTTCAATCCTTTTGTCAGGCTCTGACTAGAATCAGGCCTGTGTTTAGACCAATTGCTCCTCCTTGGAGTTTGAATTTAGTTCTTAATGTTCTTCAAGGGGTTCCGTTTGAACCTATGCATTCCATAGATATTAAGTTATTATCTTGTTAAGTTTTATTTTTGGTTGCTATTTCTTCTGCTCGCAGAGTTTCTGAGCTTTCGGCATTACAATGTGATTCTCTTTATCTTATTTTTCATTCTGATAAGGTAGTGTTGCGTACCAAATCTGGTTTTCTTCCTAAGGTTGTTTCCAACAAAAATATTAATCAGGAAATTGTTGTTCCTTCATTGTGTCCTAATCCTTCTTCTAAGAAGGAGCGTCTGTTACATAATTTGGACGTAGTCCGTGCCTTGAAGTTCTACTTGCAGGCGACTAAGGATTTTCGTCTATTATCTTCATTATTTGTTGTTTTTTCTGGGAAACGTAGGGGTCAGAAAGCTATGGCTACCTCTCTTTCTTTTTGGCTGAAGAGTATCATCCGTGTTGCATATGAGACTGTTGGACAGCAGCCTCCAGAACGCATTACGGCTCATTCCACTAGGGCTGTGGCTTCCTCATGGGCATTTAAAAATTATGCTTCTGTTGAACAGATTTGCAAGGCTGCAACTTTGTCGTCTCTTCACACTTTTTCCAAATTTTACAAATTTGATACTTTTGCCTCGTCCGAGGCTGGTTTTTGGGAGAAAGGTTCTTCAAGCAGTGGTGCCTTCTGTTTAGGTTCCTGTCTTGACCCTCCCTTTCATCTGTGTCCTATAGCTTTGGTATTGTATCCCATAAGTAAGGATGAAATCCGTGGACTCGTCGTATCTTGTAAAAGAAAAGGAAATTTATGCTTACCTGATAAATTTATTTATTTTACGATACGACGAGTCCACGGCCCACCCTGTTTTTTTCTAGGACAGGTCTTTATTTTTGTTAAACTTCAGTCACCTCTGCACCTTGTCTTTTCCTTTTTCTTCCTATCTTCGGTCGAATGACTGGAGTGGGAGGGAAGGGAGGAGCTATATATACAGCTCTGCTGTGGTGCTTTTTGCCTCCTCCTGCTGACCAGGAGGCGATATATCCCATAAGTAAGGATGAAATCCGTGGACTCGTATCGTAAAATAAATAAATTTATCAGGTAAGCATACATTTCCTTTTTTTGGGGGGCACGTCAATAGCGCAGAATTCCTTCCAGTACCCTTCTTTCTAATATAGCTTCTTAAACCCAATTTTTTTTTCTTTCATGATTCAGGGTATACTCCTCTGAAGGGATATTAACCCCTTAACGACTGAGGACGTGCAGGGTACGTCCTCAGAAAAAAGGCAGTTAATGCCTGAGAACGTACCCTGCACGTCCTCAGTGTGGAAAGCAGCTGGAAGCGATCCTGCTCGCTTCCAGCTGCTTTCCGGTTATTGCAGTGATGCCTCGATATGGAGGCATCCTGCAATAACCTTTTTAAGTAATCCGGTGCAGAGAGAGCCACTCTGTGGCCCTCTCTGCACCGGAGATCGGTGGCTACCTGCGTTGGTGGGTGGGAGCCGGACCGGGAGGCGGGTGGCGGCCATCGATGGCCCTGTGGAAGTGAAGGGGGGCGGGATCGTGGGCGGGGGGTGGCTGGGGGCGCGCACGGGCGCGCGCGCGTGCACGGGGGGGGGGGGGCGGGCGCGTGCACGGGGAGGGAGCGGGTGGGAACCGCTACACTGCAGAAAATCTGCAAATAAAAATGATTAAATAATCGAAAAATTAAATAATCAGCAAAGTGGTGGGGGTTTGTCTGTGGGTGGGGGCCTGTTTTGAAGCTACACTACAGAAAAAAAAAAAACAAAGAGAAAAAAAAACACTTTTTATTGTAAACTGGGTACTGGCAGACAGCTGCCAGTACCCAAGATGGCCCCCAATAAGGCAGAGGGGAGGGTTAGAGAGCGGTTTTGGGGGGGATCAGGGAGGTTGGGGGCTAAGGGGGGGATCCTACACAGTAGCATATGTAAATATGCTAAAAAAAAAATTCATTTTTTTTTTAAAACCCTTTTATTTTAGTACTGGCAGACTTTCTGCCAGTACTTAAGATGGCGGGGACAATTGTGGGGTGGGGGAGGGAAGGGAGCTGTTTGGGAGGGATCAGGGGGTGGGATGTGTCAGATGGGAGGCTGATCTCTACACTAAAGCTAAAATTAACCCTGCAAGCTCACTACAAACTCCCTAATTAACCCTTTCACTGCTAGCCATAATACACGTGTGAGGCGCAACAGGATTTAGTGGCCTTCTAATTACCAGAAAGCAACGCCAAAGTCATATATGTCTGCTATTTCTGAACAAAGGGGATCCCAGACAAGCATTTACAACCATTTGTGCCATAATTGCACAAGCTGTTTGTAAATGATTTCAGTGAGAAACCTAAAATTGTGAAAAATTTTACGTTTTTTTTTAATTTGATCGCATTTGGCGGTGAAATGGTGGCATGAAATATACCAAAATGTGCCTAGATCAATACTTGGGGTTGTCTACTACACTACACTAAAGCTAAAATTAACCCTACAAGCTCCCTAAAAGCTCCCTAATTAACCCCTTAACTGCTGGGCATGATACACTTGTGGTGCGCAGTGGCATTTAGCGGCCTTCTAATTACCAAAAAGCAACGTCAAAGCCATATATGTGTGCTATTTCTGAACAAAGGGGATCCCAGAGAAGAATTTACAACCATTTATGCCATAATTGCACAAGTTGTTTGTAAATAATTTCAGTGAGAAACCTAAAGTTTGTGAAAAAATTTGTGAAAAAGTGAACAATTTTTTGTATTTGATCGCATTTGGCGGTGAAATGGTGGCATGAAATATACCAAAATTGGCCTAGATCAATACTTTGGGATGTCTACTAAAAAAAAAATATATAAATGTCAAGGGATATTCAGGTATTCCTGAAAGATATCAGTGTTCTAATGTAACTAGCGCTAATTTTGGAAAAAAATGGTTTGGAAATAGCAAAGTGCTACTTGTATTTATGGCCCTATAACTTGCAAAAAAAGCAAAGAACATGTAAACATTGGTTATTTCTAAACTCAGGACAAAATTTAGAAACTATTTAGCATGGGTGTTTTTTGGTGGTTTTAGATATGTAACAGATTTTGGGGGTCAAAGTTAGAAAAAGTGTGTTTTTTTCCATTTTTCCTCATATTTTATCATTTTTTTTATAGTAAATTATAAGATATGATGAAAATAATGGTATCTTTAGAAAGTCCATTTAATGGCGAGAAAAACGGTATATAATATGTGTGGGTACAGTAAATGAGTAAGAAGAAAATTACAGCTAAACACAAACACCGCAAAAATGTAAAAATAGCCTTGGTCCCAAACGGACAGAAAATGGAAAAGTGCTCTGGTCACTAAGGGGTTAAACAGTATGAGTTTGTAATATAAAATGTTTAATTATGTCTAGTTAGAGTGGATTTGGTTTAAATCACTAGTCAGTAAGACTCAGTTTAAATCATGGTTAATGGATGAAGGTTTTAGAATAATAACTTTTAACAGTGTTAGTTATATCATAAAAGGGTTATATACCATTAGAAATACATAATCATGAAATTATTGCAAGGTGAACTATCATTCACATTTTGACAACTTTTCTGCTGTACTTGGTTGGAAAGAGAAAATAATTATTACATTAATAATAAAAATTGAAATACCTTAATTTAGCAAAAGCAACCATTTTAGGTTTCACTTAAATTTTTTACTGCTTGCTCCTCCCTCCTCACGCTTAGCTACTTGTGCAGATCTATTCTACTCCAAACAATCTTCTATTTATTGAGCTTCTTAAAACTTAGCATTTAAGAGGTAAAGGGTTGATTTTGTGTAGAAAGATTTGCAGAGGAACAATGGAATTAAAGGGACACTAAACACATTTTTTTTCTTTCATGATTCAGATAGAGCATGCAATTCTAAGCAACTTTCTAATTTACTCCTATTATCAATTTTTCTTCTTTCACTTACTATATTTATTTGAGAAGCAAGAATGTTAGCTTAGGAGCCGGCCCGTTTTTGGTTCAACACCTGGGTTGCGCTTGCTGATTGGTGGCTAAATGTAGCCACCAATCAGCAAGCGCTATCCAGGGTGCTGAACCAAAATGGTCCGGCTCCTTAGCTTTGATTCCTGGTTTTCAAATAAAGATAGCAAAAGAACGAAGAAAAATTGATCATTAGAAAGTTGCTTAAAATTGCATGCTCTATCTGAATCATGAAAGAAAAATAATTGGGTTTAGTATCCCTTTAAGCTAATTTTGTCAACTATGTATGTTTATTTTATTTTAAAAAAAAAAATAGTTTTTTTTGAGGTTAGAAGGAATTGACATATCAGAAACGACAGAAAGCAACAATAGTACAAGTGAATTTGTCAACACAATATGCATATCAATACAATAATAAGTAGGCAAATAGCTTTATCTGCAATGACTATGACTAGTCGCAAAAAAGCTAGTATCACATATTTAAAAAAAAAAAATGAAGAAGGGATCCGTGCACTCCAAGGGTAAACTGTAAAATATAACTTTTATTTTCAGGTTAAAACAGCAAACATCTGTTATGCAGGTGGACAAGGCAGGTAACCCCTGACGCGTTTCGCGCTGGTGTAGAGCTTAATCATAGGTCACATATTTAAATCTAGAAACACTAGTGAACGTTCTAATATAGGCGCTTTGAACTAAGAACCACTAATAAATCTTATAGCTCTATATGCTACTACAATTTATAAGCTAAGGACATGGGATCAGATTATACCCATTAGTATAGTATACACCTCAAAACTAAAAGCTTTGTCACATCAAGTTATAAGTAACAAGCTAGACAGACAAAGACTTTTAAAGTTTGATAACCTATTTTCTTTTACAAGATACGATGAGTCTACGGATTTCATCCTTGTGGGATTACGCCTCCTGGTCAGCAGGAGGAGGCAAAGAGCACCACAGCAGAGTTGTATATATAGCTCCTCCCTTCCCTCCCACTCCAGTCATTCTCTTTGCCTGTGTTAGATAGGAGATGGCAAAGTGAGGTGTTAGTAAAGATTCTTCAATCAAGTGTTTATTATTTTTAAAGTAGTGCCACTGAGTGCTACTTTGTGCCAGGGTGTAGCCTAGACCAGATTAGTCTCTTCAGTAAAAAAAGAGAAGCATTTGGTGGCTTTAAAGCAATAGGAACTGGTGGGATATAATTCTCACTGCGCCTCCTATACCTATTTGCTGCCCTAGATACAGATAGCCTAAGCACATTTTACTCAGGCTTATCTTCTTCCACAGGGCTAAGGGAGGGAGAGGACCTCTGAAAACCTGTTGAACTGCCATGCTGTCGCACAGCATTTGAGGTAAGTGCTGACTTTTATTCTGGGTCACTGCAAGGGTTCTCAGAGAAGTGGGGCACTTTACTTAATTGGTAAGAACTCCTACATGCTAAAGGAGGGACCTTCAGGGCTAAATAGCCGATGTCAAGCGGACTGGTATTGTGTAATACTGACGGCTGCGCCCTGTTGTTATTATGGTTGTCTTTGTAGCAATGACTTATTGGGTGTAATCGTTTACACTTCATTTGGCTGCACTGGTAAAAAAGTGAAAGCAGTAGCCAAACTTGTTCCCATGTTCTGACGGCTCCGTGGGCTCTATTACTATCTCATTAGCTCTGGGTGCTTCAGATTTGTTGCGCCCGTGATGTGCTAAGGAGCTCACCGTTTATTTGGGTGTTACTCGAGCTGGGGGTGATTTCCTTTCAGTGGGGAGTGTTAGGTTTATTCTTTATTTGGATAGAATAACTAACTTTAACCCCAAGTTTTTAATGACACAGTTCCCGGTGGCATTGTTATAATTATATTTTTGGCGCCTGGGAACTACCTGATGTTACGCCCACGATGGGCGGAGTCTGTGGGGGCCATTTTTTGAGGGACTGCGCACTTTTTTCTCTCCTGCTGTTTATCACAGGAGACAGGTGTTATATCAGCTCTACATGTCTCACAGTATCTATGGGTTCTAGACATGAACCTAGCAGCATGGCGACCGGGAGTGGATTGTTGACGCACTCACAAGGGGCGGAGATATATGAGCAGGGTTGCCCTTCCTCTATGATCATTCAGGGGGGTAGAGCGTTTCATGGAGGTATATCATACTCAGTACTAGATATACATCGTGTGTCAGACGTAGTAAAGTCCAAGACTTTTTTGCTTGCTATATATATGCACGATGAACACGCTGTGATTCAGATTGGAGCAATTTTAAAGTGTAATGAAAATTGCAGTATCTGATATGTTGTAATTTGGACAAATGTGACAATAAAGGCATTACTACTTGTTGTATTATAGATCTTTAATGTGGCAAACACTCACAAAAATAAGGTGGCTTTTAACATTTAAAAAGCCAGTAACATTCCTGTTATTTGTTATTTCTAACTATACTTCCTGTTGTTTTGTTCAAGTCATTCTCTATGATTTGGAACAGAACAGAAGCGCATAAAATGTGAAGTTACTTTAATATTTAAAGAGACTATAACGTCTTTTCATGTGTTTATTTTTGTTGTAATACTCCTTCTAAAGCGATGGCTATTAGGAGTCTGGTGACACCTGTCAACCCATGCCACAATTTTTTTCTATAGTGTCAAAAATAACTTTGTGTCCCACAGGCAGTGCTCTGCGTTTCCTTACAAGGCCATTTCTTTAGTGTTCATATCGATGTATATTTACAGAAATATAAATAGTCTTATTGGATTGTTTCTGCACAACAGAAATAAGACGTTCTTTTAAAAATTTAAAGAGACAGTAACACTTTTTTCTGTGTAAATTTTATTACACGAATTGCGGCTGTTTATTTGTTAATTCATCCCTTGTAATGTACGATGGTACAAATCACACAAATATGAGTTACTTTAAGTATTCAGGTGACATGGCCGGACAGATAGGCCAGCATGCTAAGGCACTGTGGCTGACCTCTGTAGCAACCCAAGGGTTGCAGGTTTGATCCCTGGCGAGGTACACTCAACCTCTCATCCTTTCAAGGTTGATAGACATGAGCAGCGCCTTTAGACCCTTATGGGTGATTAGCCGCGCTTTACAAGTACCCTATACATACATATATACTATCAAATTTATTGTTCTGTGTACATTATAATAAATGACTTTCAGCTGTTTCTTTTGTTAGTTCATCTCTTGTGACTGAAGATGACACGAACACACACAAGACTAGAGTTCCTTTTCAGATTCAAGGATCTGTATCATTTCCTATGGAAAGATTTCTCAATTTTATTTTTTGAACCGACTCCCTCTATGGCGATTGCTGTCTGGGAGTCTGTTAACAATGACCACAAATTTTCCCATTTTATGGTCAATTGAAACTGTAGTATTTTTCAATGCCTTATATCTTTATATCTATAAATGTAATACTATTTACTTACATATATGAATATAAAGATTTACCAATATAAATGTATTAATAAAGTTATTTATCAATAAGAGATTGTTTATACTTAATATATTGATCTGTATAAACAATTAGTTTTACAAAGTTTATTTTTAATTGCTCGTTTTTTTTAGGGAGATTCACTTGTATACAATCCATAATAGATCTTTTGCATGAAATAAAAAATAAATATGAGATCCTTTATACTATACTGTATATATTGGTCTTAATTAACAAATAGTATTTAAAACTTTTCTAACATTGCTCGTTAATTCAAGGGTGATTTTCTTGTAGAAACAATTAATTATAGTCCATTTGCATGAATTAGTAAATAAAAAACAGATTGTTTATTATGTATATATTGTTAGGTATCAACAATTAGTATTCCACACTTGTTTTATACATTGCTCATTAATTCTAGGGAGATTCTATTGTATGAAGCTAATTGCTCGTTAATTGTAGGGACACAAGCAATGAACTTACCTTTACAGTGCAGCAAACTCTTCTGATCCGCGATCGATAGAACGGGTCTGCTGCATGCAGAACAGACATGCAAAGAGTGACGTGAGCAATGATGTTGCGGTATCTTGCGCATGCGCAATAAGAATAAAGGGTGCCATCTTCCAACCGGTGTTGTCAGCCCGGATTGGACAACGAGAATAATGAAAAACAGAGTGGGTTTGGAAAGGTTGAAAAATTCAGAGCCAAATATCTTCTAAACGGAAAGTAATTGAAACAGATAGGGCATTATAAAAATATTTAATATATGATTTTCTTTGCAGCAGCGATTAGTTTTTTTGTGCCTTCAGTGTCCCTTTAATATAAATGATAAATAGAATTAATACTCTGCAATATACTTTCATTATTTATTTTGTCCTCTTTCCTATAATTCCATTTTGAAATTGTGTGCTTTTCGGTTCCTGTTAGAAATGGAAGTGCAGAACACTATTATATTCCACACAGCCATTGGCTGCACACTCTAGTAACCTATTTATAACTGTCTCTAATTGGTCACAGCAAAGAAGGTAACCTAAGTTTCAACATAGTACTCCCATTGTTTTATTCTATTCTAATATTGTATTGCACTGATTTAACATTTAAAGCAGGGGTTGACAAATCTGTTTTAAAAAAGTAAGAATATTTAGGAGCCAGACAGTGGTATTTGTATATAGAGATATCGAGAATAAACCAGGGGTAAAATTCTAGGAGCCAGTGGCTCCCTGGCTTCTGAGTTTGTCGAGCCCTGATTATAGGATATTTAAAACCTTTTGCCTGAAATCGCCTGCCCCTTTCAGTTTATTTAACACAGTTCCTAGATTGGTAAAAACCTCTGAATCCATGGAATTTACCCTGTCGTTGCTGTATTTATTTTGGTGTTTTTTGATGAATTCATGGAGCCACTTGTTGGGGTGCATTTCATAATTGTCCATTTATGACATAGCTTTCCACCAGAGTGACCAGTTCCTCAGCACTTAAGAACACTATGATGAAGTGGCATCAGTAGGCTTTTTTGGAATCCATAACCGAGATTTCAGCAATATGGCTCCATGTGTTCTTAATGGCTGCAACCATTTTCATGTCCAGTGAATAAGGATGAACTTGTGGAAATGTTGAAATAGAATGTCCAAGTATCGATTCTCAGTGTATGGTTGGCAGCTGTTGCTCAAAGTCGTGCTTGTCTCTGCACCTTCATAGTAATTATTGCTCAGCGCTGGTTCCAGGTCATAATATGCCTAGGTTTCTCCAGTAAAGCAAAGGGCGAAGGGACTGGCCCATTAAGTAGCTGGCCACCCCTGCCTCTCCTCTGTCCATTTAAAAGCCAACAAATAGGATTCTGTATTGTTTGACCTCCTAAACAAATGCAAGACTCTAAAGCTTGCTAAAAAGCACAACCTACAAGAAATGAATAGTATATGTATATATAAAAATGTGTATACAAAAAATGTGTATATAAAAGAGGAAAGAATGTTGTTGAAAAGTCAAAATTTATAACCTCTCTTATGTAATTCATAGATAGAGCACAATGAATAATTATAATACAATCTGTAAATAAATGGATTTATCTATTAATAATCCTGTCTAGACATATACCAGTATAATGTGTACATTTACATCAATATAAACAAAACGGTATATAATACCACATAAAAAAAGGATATGTTTACATATAGTTCACAGATTCCCAATCAGAGCGCATAGTCCACACTGCTGCTCCTTCATAGACTCACCGGTATGGAGAGGTGGTACTAAGAAGCAAATACAAAACAGAGAAAAGGAGACAGGAGAGCAAGGGACTGATCTAAGAGTAGTATATAAAAACACCTTTTAATGGCACACAATAAAAAAATCACTCACACTCTGTAACCTCAAACATATGAGGTATGTAACAACACATTAAAGGGTGGACAACCCGGTCTGGTCTCACTTTGTAATAGCCCAGAGTCCCAGTCTTTTTTTTCAGATCTCCCGGTTGGTGTGTATCATCAGGGACAGCTGTACTGCTCACCTCCGTATCTGTTTGCACACTGTGATCCGCAAAAGAGTAACTAGAACTCTGAGTCTATGACTGCTTGGTGTGTCCACTCAAGATCGTCTCTAAGAACACTTAGAATCGTCAGGACCGCTATATTTACTGGTGTTCCTGTTATTCTTTGGCGGATAACAGTGAGCAAGACTGGGACTCTGGGCTATTACAAAGTGAGACCGGACCAGGTTGTCCACCCTTTGATGTGCTGTTACATACCTCATACGTTTGAGGTTACAGAGTGGGAGTGATTTTTTTATTGTGTGCCATTAAAAGGTGTTTTTATATACTACTCTTAGATCAGTCCCTTACGCTCCTGTCTCCTTTTCTCTGCTTCATTGTTTGACCTCCTATTTTTAAAAAATAGTAACTGGGTCTCAAAGGTTTGGTACCCTGGTGTATTAGCCCAGCACTCCTAACTAGTTTTTTTTCTGATAAGGTCTGGAGCACAGCTGTGATTTAATCTCAATTATTTTCTTGCCTGTGATGTGTCCATTTCCGTTGACCTTCCGCCCTGGCACAAATGCTGTGTTTGTAACAGAAGAGAAGTGAAGAAAGTAGCAGAACATTAAAGGGACAGTAAAGTCATCATTAGACATTCATGATTTAGATAAAACATACAATTTTAAACAACTTTCCAATTTACTTCTATTATTTAATTTGCCTCTTTCTCTTGTTATCCTTTTGTTGAAAGGTTTATCTAGGTAAGTTTAGGAACAGCAAAGAACCTAGGTTCTAGTTGCTGATTGGTGGCTGCATATATATATATATATATATATATATATATATATACTGATTGTCATTGGCTCACCCAGGTGTTCAGTTAGAAACCAGTATTGCATTTCTGTTCTTTCAACAAATGATTCCAAGAGAATGAAGCAAATTTGATAATAGAAGTAAGCTAGAAAGTTGTTTAAAATTGTATGCTTTATCTGAATCATTAAATATTTTTTTGGGGTTTCATGTCCCTTTAAGTCTAGTATTTGTTGACCCTGCCTTATGATGAGTGGTCCAAAACACTGGTTACCACAGGTTGAATAAATTCTATGGTGCATGTGCTGAGTGCTTCAAGTTGTGTACAGCAAGATCACATGTAAACAAACTCTCTACTGGGGGTCGATCCGATATAAATCGTCGCCCGCAAAAGCCGGCGACGCCAATATTTGCGCGGGTTTGGTATCACATATACGGCGTAACCTAGAAGTTACGCCCCGTATATTTCTGCCGTCGCCCGCAGTTTTTTGGGCCATAGGCAGGTATACCAAACCCGCGCAGTTTGGTATCCAATATGCAGCGTAAGGACTTACGTGGCGAAAATGGAGAAAACTTACTCCATTTTCACCTCGCCACAAAAAGCAGCCGTAAGAAGCCTTACGCTGACTATTGGAGCCCCGTAACTCCCTAAACTAACTAGAAAATAACACACATTATTGGAAGATACACCAGAAAAAGAGGCACATTCTATAGGCCTAAAATTCACTGACCTATGTGATCTTAATATAATAATCTCACTACAAGCAACTACACTTAGAGAAGCTAGCACCTATGACTCTATTCCTAAATTCAAAATCTCCACACACACCAAATCACATTTTTACCCAGTACACAGTAGGAGTGAAGCAATAGAAATGTTTCAGAACTTAGTAGAACTAGAACTCACTGACTTACACCACATCACAGAGACTGCATCTACAACTACCACTAATTGTATGAGTAAACAAAACCTATCTACTAGCGAACAACAAGCATTAAAGTCACTTAGCAATAACAAAGACATAGTGGTCACCCCAGCAGACAAAGGTGGCGCTGTAGTGATTCTCAATACTCATGATTACAGAAGAGAAGTACACAGACAACTCAAAGATAGAGAGACATATCATAAGCTTACTTATAACCCTACCAACAAGTACAAACAAGAACTTCACAACCTATTAGACTCAGCAGTAGAAGAGGGATTCCTAAATCAAGAAACAGCTGACCATTGCCTAGTGGAGTATCCCACCATTCCTACTTTTCGCATAGTGCCGAAGATACATAAATCATTAGTGGACACACCAGGCAGGCCCATTGTGGCCAGCAGAGGTTCACTATGCGAGAGAATAGGAAATTGGCTAGACAACATACTACAACCAATAGTCAAGTCTTTACCTGGATACATAAGAGACAGCACACATCTTATACAACAAATTCAGACCATCACATGGCAGCAAGACTACACTTGGCTATCAGTAGATGTATCAGCCCTGTACTCCAGTATCCCCCATGAGGAAGGCCTAAAAGCCCTTACATACATGCTAAAGAGACACACTAGTTATCCTGAAGAGTTCATCACATTTCTTGAAGAACTCACAAAATTCCTTCTTACACACAACTACTTTGTCTTCGAGGGCCAGTACTACCTCCAAAAATGCGGCACAGCCATGGGAGCTAAATTTGCCCCTTCTTATGCAAATCTATTTATGGGCTATTTTGAACATTTATACCTGTTTGGGGGTGGACTGGCCCTCGAGGACAAAGTAGTTGTATATGGTAGATTTATAGATGACCTGATATTCATTTACAAGAAAAACACTGAACTCACCATCCATGAAATTTTAGACTTCTTCAACAACAATACACTTAACCTGTCATTCACGTATCTAAATGATGACAAGATCATCAACTTTCTAGATCTCACACTAGAGCACAATGATGAAGGAAATATCATTACCAGCACATTCAGAAAACCCCTATCAAGAAATACCATACTTAGAGCTGACTCCTGTCATGCCCCACACATGCAAAAAGGCATTCCCAAGGGCCAATACCTAAGATTACGGAGAAACTGTAGTACCCTCCAACTATATTTTAAACAAGCAAATGAACTCACCAACAGACTTATATCTAGAGGTTATAGAAAAAGTGTACTACTTAAAATCAAGTCTCAAGTAGCAAGGACAGATAGGACCACACTACTCAACAACAACAACAAAAATAAAAAAACTATAACAGGTACAACTAGTAGAAGCCACAATGACAACTTTACAATCAAAGAAAATATTTGTTTTGTAACTAAATACAGCAATCAATTTTACACTATCAAGAATATCATTAAGAAATATTTACCAGTACTCAATAGTGACATCACTTTGAGAAATAAATTACAGCAACATATAAGATTCGTAGCTAAAAAAGCACCAACAATACGTGACAAGATCACACATAAATTTCATAACAAAATTTCACCAACCACCAACTGGCTAAGCCCCTCTAAAGGCAATTATAGATGTGGTCATGTACCGTGCAAAAGTTGTAAATACACTGAAAAATGTGTAATGTTTAGCTCCTCAGAGACACATAAAACATATCCCATAACTGATAGAATGGACTGTACGTCCACCCATGTAATATATTTAATTACATGTACACATTGCCAACATCAATACATAGGGATCACGACACGTCCATTGAAGGACCGCATAAGAGAACACCTCTTATCAATAGAAGAGGAATTCCCTAGGACACCAGTGGCTAAACATTTTCACACACATGATAATAGACTCAGCCATTTCACATTTAAAGCCATAGAACACATACCTAATAATCCATTAGGGGGTGACAGAAATAAGATACTATCAAAAAGAGAAGTATATTGGATATTCATGTTACAAACCAGAGTACCACAAGGCATGAATAAAAGATATGATGTTAACCTATACATAGAGTAAACATAATATATTTGAGTAATATAGCACACTTATATCATAAATAGTATTAACATTAATACATTATACACATATCATATCAGCCAAAAGGTCCTTAAATAACAATAATACAAACTCCATTCAATCCCTCAATATCCATATTTACTATAGAGTCTAACCTGCTAGCTCTCATAAGTACATACTCAGGCCCTAAGGTCATGAGTATATATTACTTCAGCTCTCCCTCTCTCTTCCTCATTCCCACCAAAGGTTTGCTTTAATTGTCCATGCTTCATTGATCTAAGCATACTTATCCCTCCCATAAAATTTATATATTTCATAAAAAGAAAAAAGGAAACAAATGATCCAAAGAAAGAATCAAAAAAAGAATCTTTCTGAGTCATGAGAAAATGTTTTTAATAAAACCCATCCATCTGTTTTATTTTATTATTTTAGCACTGTTGAAATCATTTAGTTATGAACTAATGTTCAAATACAATCCAGTATTCTATTACAAGCTTAGACTTAAAAACACATTAACAAATCAGGACCATTAGCCAGTCCTCCTCATAGTTTCATAACTATTCATGTGAATAATACTATATATAATATCACAACAGGCAGGGGCTCATTTAGATCCCCCCAGCTAACACAGTGCTAATCCTTAGATACCACTACAATGCCCTAAAAATGTTATTAACTATTTTAACGTACCATCAGGTTTTATAATTGTCACTGTTTCTTAGAGAGCCTAATACAATAATAGTTGTTGCACATAAGTATGGCTCTGCAGACAACCACACAAGCTCTCCCCCTGTCAGTCAGAAGTAAGGTCCACTTTAATAAAAAATCATAAAGTTCACTATGCCTTTGTACAACTACTCTAACAGAGGACCTCATAGAGAGCACAATAACATACTCACATTATATGTGGTTGTCATAGTTTACTTTGTAACAAGCAGTCAGAGTCTGTATATGTTTTCACAATATGGAAACATTGCAAACATGTACACATATACATATATGGATAATATAAAAGAAGGGGAGTTTGTCTGTGCGTAAGCACTAACATTCTCACTTACAGCTCTCTCTCAAACATACTAAATTACTATCTTGACTGATCTTTTTAACATTTTAAAAGTGTTGTGTCAGTGTCAAATTTAGTTATTGACGATTCAAATATTGGAAAATTGTTTGTTTAAAGTACATTGCATTTATATTTTAGCATTATCTGTTCAAAAATGTAATCTGCTGCTCGGGACCTCTAGTCCAGGTGTATACCATATCATTAGTTAACCAAAAGGTGTAAGTCTTCACACACCTGAAGGGTCTAAATTTTACACCCTTCCTGATTGGTTACCTCCACCTTTATAGAGACCCTGACCAGCAGACACCATTATCTCTGATGAAGCGCATGTGCCCATGCGCGAAACGCGTAAGATAGGAGCTTACCTGTGTCTGATGATAAGCCTGCTCCTAATAAACACTCTATTTCATTCACTCTGAAGACTCCGCATTCTTTTTCCTCATAACTAGAAAATAAACCTAACACCTAACGCATGCGCAATGTCTATCTCCCTGTCAACCGCGATCTGCTAAAATAAACCTAACACCTAACGCATGCGCAATGTCTATCTCCCTGTCAACCGCGATCCCCCCCCCCCGAAATCCCTAATATAGTTATTACCCCCTAAACCGCCGCTCCCGGACCCCGCCGCTATCTACATAAACTAAGCCCCTACTGTGAGCCTCTAAAACCGCCGCCATCTACCTTATCTATCCCCTAATCTGACCCCTTACACCGCCGCCACCTATATAAAAATTATTAACCCCTAATCTAATCCCCCTATACCGCCGCCAGCTATATTAATATTATTAACCCCTAATGTAAGCCCCTTACACCGCCGCCATCTCTATTAAAATGATTAACCCCTAATTTAATCTACCTACCCCGCCGCCAGCTATATTATCTATATTAACCCTAAGTATATTATAGTTAATATAGTTATTACATTATATATATTAACTATATTAACCCTAATTATATTAGGGTTAATATAGTTAATATAGTTACTATAGTATTTATATTAACTATATTAACTCTATCTAACCCTAACACCCCTAACTAAATTTATATTAAATTAATCTAATTCATTTATAAACTAAAATATTCCTATTTAAATCTAAATACTTACCTATAAAATAAACCCTAAGATAGCTACAATATAATTAATAATTACATTGTAGCTATGTTAGGGTTAATATTTATTTTACAGGTAAATTGTTAATTATTTTAACTAGGTATAATAGATATTAAATAGTTATTAACTATTTAATATCTACCTAGTTAAAATAATTACCCAATTACCTGTAAAATAAATCCTAAACTAAGTTACAAATACACCTACACTATCAATAAATTTAATAAACTACAAACATCTATCTAAAAATACAATTAAATTAACTAAACTAAATTACAAAAAAAAACAAACACTAAATTACAAAAAATAAAAAAAAGATTACAAGATATTTAAGCTAATTACACCTATTCTAAGCCCCCTAATAAAATAATAAACCCCCAAAATAAAAAAAATTCCCTGCCCTATTCTAAATTAAACAAATTTCAAAGCTCTTTACCTTACCAGCCCTTAAAAGGGCCTTTTGTGGGGCATGCCCCAAAGAATTCAGCTCTTTTGCATACAACAAATACAATACCCCCCCCCCCATTACAACCCACCACCCACATACCCCTATTCTAAACCCACCCAAACCCCCCTTAAAAAAGCCTAACACTACCCCCCTGAAGATCTCCCTACCTTGTCTTCACCACACCGGGCCGAACTCCTGATCCGATCCGGGCGATGTCTTCCTCCAAGCGGCAAAGAAGAATTCTTCCTCCGGCGATGTCATCCTCCAAGCGGCAAAGAAGAATTCTTCCTCCGGCGACGTCTTCCTCCAAGCGGCAGCAAAGTCTTCATTCTTCCGGCGGCATCTTCAATCTTCTTTCTTCGCTCCGCCGCCGCGGAGCATCCATCCCGGCCGACTGCTGAACTTGGAATGAGGTACCTTTAAATGACGTCATCCAAGATGGCGTCCGCCGAATTCCGATTGGCTGATAGGATTCTATCAGCCAATCGGAATTAAGTTAAAAAAATCTGATTGGCTGATTGAATCAGCCAATCAGATTCAAGTTCAATCCGATTGGCTGATCCAATCAGCCAATCAGATTGAGCTCGCATTCTATTGGCTGATCGGAACAGCCAATAGAATGCAAGCTCAATCTGATTGGCTGATTGGATCAGCCAATCGGATTGAACTTGAATCTGATTGGCTGATTCAATCAGCCAATCAGATTTTTTTAACTTAATTCCGATTGGCTGATAGAATCCTATCAGCCAATCGGAATTCGGCGGACGCCATCTTGGATGACGTCATTTAAAGGTACCTCATTCCAAGTTCAGCAGTCGGCCGGGATGGATGCTCCGCGGCGGCGGAGCGAAGAAAGAAGATTGAAGATGCCGCCGGAAGACTGAAGACTTTGCTGCCGCTTGGAGGAAGACGTCGCCGGAGGAAGAATTCTTCTTTGCCGCTTGGAGGATGACATCGCCGGAGGAAGAATTCTTCTTTGCCGCTTGGAGGAAGACATCGCCCGGATCGGATCAGGAGTTCGGCCCGGTGTGGTGAAGACAAGGTAGGGAGATCTTCAGGGGGGTAGTGTTAGGCTTTTTTAAGGGGGGTTTGGGTGGGTTTAGAATAGGGGTATGTGGGTGGTGGGTTGTAATGGGGGGGGGGGGTATTGTATTTGTTGTATGCAAAAGAGCTGAATTCTTTGGGGCATGCCCCACAAAAGGCCCTTTTAAGGGCTGGTAAGGTAAAGAGCTTTGAAATTTGTTTAATTTAGAATAGGGCAGGGAATTTTTTTTATTTTGGGGGTTTATTATTTTATTAGGGGGCTTAGAATAGGTGTAATTAGCTTAAATATCTTGTAATCTTTTTTTTATTTTTTGTAATTTAGTGTTTTTTTTTTTTTGTAATTTAGTTTAGTTAATTTAATTGTATTTTTAGATAGATGTTTGTAGTTTATTAAATTTATTGATAGTGTAGGTGTATTTGTAACTTAGTTTAGGATTTATTTTACAGGTAATTGGGTAATTATTTTAACTAGGTAGATATTAAATAGTTAATAACTATTTAATATCTATTATACCTAGTTAAAATAATTAACAATTTACCTGTAAAATAAATATTAACCCTAACATAGCTACAATGTAATTATTAATTATATTGTAGCTATCTTAGGGTTTATTTTATAGGTAAGTATTTAGATTTAAATAGGAATATTTTAGTTTATAAATGAATTAGATTAATTTAATATAAATTTAGTTAGGGTTAGATAGAGTTAATATAGTTAATATAAATACTATAGTAACTATATTAACTATATTAACCCTAATATAATTAGGGTTAATATAGTTAATATATATAATGTAATACCTATATTAACTATAATATACTTAGGGTTAATATAGGTAATATAGCTGGAGGCGGGGTAGGTAGATTAAATAAGGGATTAATCATTTTAATAGAGATGGCGGCGGTGTAAGGGGCTTACATTAGGGGTTAATAATTTTAATATAGATGGCGGCGGTGTTAGGGGCTCACTTTAGGGGGTTATAGATATAATATAGCTGGCGGCGGTTTAGGGGTTAATAACTTTATTAGGTTGCGGCGGGGTAAAGGAGCGGCGGTTTAGGGGTTAATAGCTTTTTTATTGTTAGGCTAGTGAGGGGGGATAGCGGATAGAGGGTTAGACAGTGCAGGCTATGTTAGGGAGGCGTGTTAGACAGTGCGGGCTATGTTAGGGAGGCGTGTTAGACAGTGCGGGTGTTTTAAACTTTAGTCAGGTTTTATAGGCGCCGGCAGTTTCTAACGTGCCGCAAGTCACTGGCGACGCCAGAAATTTGTACTTACGCAGATTTCTGGACATCGCTGGTTTGTGAGACTTACGGCACGTTAGCATCTGACGGCGACTTATATGGGATAGCTCGAGTTGCGAGCTGAAACTGCGGGCGACGCCGGTTCCCTCGCTTGCGCCGCAAACTGCGATCGATATCGGATCGCGCCCCATGTGCGCAGTAGTGCTACACTACACTCATTGCAACAAGCTATCTCTGGGTTTCACTTTTAATACTTCATAATGAATTTGGTGATGCATACTGGCCTATAGTCCTTTTTTCATTTTAGCAATGTTAATGATCACTTATTGAGGTTTACACACTGGCAATATTTTGACTCTGATGAGATTTTAATCATATCTGGCGTTTGTGTCCCCTTTAAGATATTTTTGTTTTCATTTAAATATAATTTTAATGTTGGGTGTAACTGAAGAAGATACAAAACATATTTAAAAGTTGCTTGATTTTAGGAATCTAAAATGTTTGCAAAGGTATTTAAGATACAGATTCAACATTACCATTGTGGCATTGTTAAAGGGACAGGAAATCCCAACATTTTCTTTTACAATTTATACAGAGCATGCAATTTAAAAAAGTTTCCAATTTACTTCTATTATTAAAGTGAATGTAAACTTTCATGAATCAGTGCCCGTTTTTGTAAAATACCATGAAAAACAGCGGCACTTTCAGTCATGAAGTTTACATTGCAGCGTTTTAAAAAAAAAATACCTACCTTTTTCTGCAGCCAAGCTGGACCAGCGATCCCCTACCTGCAGCTCCTCTGTACTTATGTCAGTAATGACGAATCCGGCTTCCTTCAATCATGGCGTGCACTCCAGAGCAAACATTACCTGGGGCCACGCCGTGATTGGATGAATCCGGTTTCATCATTGCTTTGCTAAGTACAGCATGAGAAGTGGGCGGGGGATCGCTGGTCCGGCTTGGCTGCAGAAAAAGGTAAGTATTTTTAAGAAAAACCAGGAATGTAAACTTTCATGAATGAAAGTGCCCCTATTTTTCATAGGTTTTTTAAAAACCGGCACTGATTCATGAAAGTTTACATTCACTTTACATTTGCTTTGTTCCCATGATATTCTGTGTTGAAGAGATACCTAGGTAGACATCTGGAAATAGTTCTGCCATCTAGTGCTTTTGCAAATTGATAACATTCTTGAAAAACTATTGCAATATAGTGCTCCAGAAATGGGCCGGTGTTCTGTCAGACTAGCGAATTCATCAGACTAGCGAACAGTAGTAACGTTCTGGCAGCTGTCTGATAAAAAAAAAATCCATACCGCGCATGCGCTGCTCTTCTCATAGCATTCCAAATGCAACTACGTCACAGCCCATCAGAATAGCGAATGGAACGGCTGCGCGCACTAGCAACATTTCTATTTCTAAATATAATAGTACACACGCTACATGTTAACAGCTGTCACATGTACATTTGGCATTGTGCGGTACAGATTAGTACACACGCTGTCCTTCATTGTTTTGTACTTATATAAAAACTTTCTACTTTTTGTAGAAGTCTACGGTTTCTTGTCCCTGTAACATTTCAAGATATGCATGTCCAATGCTTGTAGAGACAAGACAATTGTGTTCAAAGAAGGACAAGAAACCGTAGACTTCTACAAAAGGTAGAAAGTTTTTATATAGGTACAAAACAATGCGGGACAGCGTGTGTACTAATCTGTACCGCACAATGCCAATTGTACATGCAGCTGATGGAACGTCACTTCTGTTCGCTAGTCTGATGAATTCTCTAGTCTGACAGAACACCAGCTACTAAGCATGTCTCTGATTTGCAACAAAAGATTCCAATAGAACAAAGAGAAATTGATAAAAGAAGTAAATTAGAAAGTTGTTTAAAACCGCATGCTCTATCTGAACCATAAAATAAAAATATTGGGTTTCATATCCCTTTAATAAGGCTATTCAGAAACATCCTTTCCTAGATGAATTGTAGCAGGGCTAATTTGTATGGGTATTGTTTCTGTTTTACTATAAAATGTTCCATTTACAATTTCCTTAAATGAATAATTTAGATCATTTTGCTGTATAATTAAAATCAATTAGCAATGCTTTGCTTGTTTGCTGTAAATTCATTAAATCGGCGTAACCATTGAATCTGGTGGTGAGAAACATTTGTTCAAATAACTAATCACTTAATAGTCCCATAACCTGAAAAATAAAAACAAATTTAGCCAGAAATTGAAAACAATAACTAAATGTGTTCTTCTTTGCTCCAAGGTTCAGTAGTTGAATCAATACAGTTTACACCAATGTTTTAACTATTGTTTCCAATTAAAGGGGCTGTAAACACCTTAAAGGGACAGTCTACACAAAAAAATGTCTTATTTAAAAAGATAGATAATTCCTTTATTACCCATTCCCCGTTTTTTGCATAACCAACACAGCTATATTAATATAATTTTTACCTCTGTGATTACCTTGTATCTAAGCCTCTGCAGACAGCCTCCTTATCTAAGGGCTTTTGACAGACATGCGGTGTAGTCAATCAGTGAAGACTCCTAAATAACTTCACGGGAGTGAGCACAATGTTACCTATATGACACACATGAACTAACACTATCTAACTGTGAAAAACTTTCAAAATGCTCTGAGCTAAGAGGCAGTTTTCAACGGTTTAGAAATCAGTTTGAGCCTAGCTAGGTTTAGCTTTTCAAAAATACTACCAAGGCAATAAAGCAAATTTGATGATAAAAGTAAATTGGAATGCCCTTTCTGAATCATGAAAGTTTATTTATTTATTTAAATTTTTTTTATTTTTTTTATTTGAGGTGTAAGTTAAGGCATACAGATATCAAAAGACAAAAAGACATAAGCATGGTACAAATTATGCATCTCAGATTACAAAAGTCAGTTCAACAAAAATACTGTACTACTTGTATGCCAACCACTATACCACTCCCAATATGACACTTGAGGACACTTTTGGACCTCGCAACTCTAGAACAAACCTGTAGGGGGGTAATTTAATTAGAGGAGACCACTTTTGGATCTCATGAACCAGACCTCATTTTATATTTTAGAAAAAGAAAAGAGAAAACAGTACCTCTCTAAAATATTCAGGGAGTAACATTAGGTACAACATGTATCTTTTGGGTCCGCTAGAACTGCATATTATTTATTCTATAACTAGGAAAATAGGTGAAGGAGATAGGCACATATATATCACATAGGTAATGGTTCCATACCTTGTTAGCTCTCAAACAAGAAAGAGAGAATAAGGGATATTTAGGGGCGCTGGAGTTAATGGTGGAAATAACAGTGTAACATAAGGGGGTATATTTCTATATATGAGAGTGTGCGAAGAACATATAAGTCTTTAAAATATTAACATCAGCTATAAGGACATAACAGCAAGGATTTAAATATTGATAGCATATATGACAATATCATTGTGTGTTGACTGTAAGCAGGGATTAACACTCTATAAAGAAGCACAAGACATCAAATACATCACAGAACACTGCTAAGCTAGGGCAGCATTATTGACTGTACAGTGAAGTGCATCAATTCTATCTCACATCGCTTGGGTATGAATACTAGATCAGTGATGCTAACATAAGTTCAGAGAAATCACGGTACTACGCTCCCTATAAGTTAAGAGTGTGCATACACCTATCTGTATATCGTAGTCAATAGCGATATATTATGTGTGGAATTCGCTGCTAAAAAAATAAGGTTGACAAATAGTGTATGGGGTATTTTCTTAAATTATCCGTCACATACAAGTTCAGTAACATCAGACCCTTCAATAGGTTGTCACATATGATCAGTGTCCACTACAGATAAATGTCTTTGCCCCCAAGTGTAGCAAACCCCTGTCCAAAATACAATGAGCTATTATGCTAGTAGTCCTGTAATATTTCCCGGGTCAGGGTACCTGGTCGCAAAATTTGAGTATTGGTCCCGGGACTTATACCCATTTCAGCCCACACCTTGTCTTTCAGCAAGAACCGCGCTGTCCAGGGCCCTCAGATCTAGGCACATAAACTCCCAGGACCAGAAGTCTCTCCCCGTCTGCGGCCCGCAACCGCAGCACCAAAGCTCCACTGTCTCTGAGTAGGGAGGAGGTCCATACCTGTGGTGCTTTCCCGAACCGGCCGAGCTTGTGTATGGGCAAATGAAGGAAACTTCCCATTGGGGGTTGAGGAGCCCAAGCTCAGCAGGATCCAAGTCCCATATGTTTTTCTCCAGAGCGCCGTCCCCGGCTACCGCACAGGCAACGTCCCACGTGGGTGGAGGCATAGCTGACATATCCCTTGTCAGGGACCCAATTCTCCACGGGTAAATGAGTACAAGCCTTGGGGATTCCACGGGGTAGATCGCATTTTCGCCACTATCATCCTTTATCTCCTTTGCTCCCTCCGAATCCAAGTTTGCTGTAGGACTCAGTATAGGCTGAACTTCAGCCGCCATTACTGTGGACTCACCGGGAGGGGAAGCAGGTTCTATCATCTCCTCACAGGTTTCTCCCTCAGCAATTCTCCCCTTAAAACAATTCTCAAGTAGCTGGTGCAATTTTTGAAAGTGATCGTCCAGCAGACCCAGCAGTGCCTCCTCCGTAATCATTGCCATTGTAGAGAAAAGTTTGTACTGTAGAGCAAGTAACTGATCAGAGCAGAAGGCTTGCACTTGTTATCCTATTCTAGGATATCGTAACTCCGGAGTTCGGGGGGGGGGGGGGTAATGGTACGGCAGCCCCAGACCTACGCTCCCCAAGCCATATAGGAGCTTCTATATCTAAAACTCACTGCGTAGCAGCAGGGCCTTTTTAAGATGGCTTCCAATTTTGAGAAGAAACTTGTCACGTAGCTGCCTCAACAAACATAGGCATGAGCTCTGTCGGGGTATCCACTCTTAGAGTCTAACTGTCAGCAGTAGTAATTATCTGCTTTAGAATAAGAAATATCAAAATTATCTATGAAAAACTCTTATATCTAGTTTCAGGCTCACAGAGCTTCATTGAGACACGTCTTGCCGCATTGAGTGTAGGCTCCGCCCCCAAAAGTTTAGTTTTGACTAGACTGTCCCTTTAACATGTTTATAAACAATGTTTAGTTATGCATAATAAAACAACTTTTCATTATACTTTTATTATTTATTTTTTCTCATTTCATGTAATTAGGACTTATAATTAAGCAGTTTCTTATTCCTAAAACGTAAACTATACCCTGCTGACTTCTTGAGGCGAACCCTGCTTCATAACTGTCCCAAATTGGCTTTATCAGGTAACTGGAAATCTCTGCACTCTATACTAACATTATAGCTGTGGCTAGCCTTGTCTTTGGACTAATATGCTGATATGTTATTCCATAGCAACACAATACAGATGTCTTGCAGTTACAATTGTTTACTGTCCCTTTAAATAAATATAAAAGTATAATAAAAATAATATAAAAATAGTACACCATTGCGTGTACATAAATGTGGCCTTAAACACATAGTTAAACCCCACTCCAGAGCAGCAATATACTACAGAGAACTAGCTAAAAACATCTGATGAGCCTATGACAAGAGACAAATGTGTATAGTCATCAATCACCAGCTAGCTGCAAGTAGTGTACGATATGTACATATTCTTTTTCAACAAAGTAAAATTAAAAATAGAAGTGCATTTAAAATTGCATGCACTATCTCAATGTAATTTATACTTTCCTCCTATCCCTTTAAGTATCCTTCTCATACATGCCTTACATCATGGATACAAATTTAGTGCATTTTTATACACCCTATGGCAATATGTTAAAAAAAATAATAATATGCTAGCTAGTACAAAATCATAGTTATGAGCACAATTTTATTAGAATATGTAAATGTTTAGTTATTGCTGATTTGTAGGTAAAACATTTATTAAGTCAGACACTAAAAGTAGTATTTTCTTTGTATTTATAATAAATATATATATATTGTTTCTATAACACTCCTATCCCTGCTTTTTTTTCATTCATTTTAACACACAGCTAAAGCCACGTGCCTTATAACCACTTTTCAATAATTTAGACACAATATGGAAGTGGAAAAAAGTGTTTTGTTATTAAATATAAGTCTCTTCTATCTGTTGTCAGATTCTTTATTTGACTCTTATCCTATTTCTTTTTGATAGGGCATAGTATGCTTGGTGCCCTTCATGAAGCACTTTTTTTTCTGTAATGCTTTTGAAGCACTTACCCCCAGGGTCATGATGCACAACGTGGTATGAAAACACTTTGTTTTGCAACAAACAGTACAGCATGCAGTTGGGAAAGGGCTGTAGGAAACATATCCATCTTCCTAAGCAGTTAAAGCCAATAAGAGTGTCAATTCGCTACTCTGGTTTACTGCAGTAACCTTGACAAATGTGGACTTTGACATACAAAAATGGCATTTTTTTCAGTATGTGAAAATTGCAGCGTTTGTGTCCAACTGCTTTTTTTTTTTTTTTTTTAAGAAAAAGCAATTACAAGGGCTTTAAAGATCAATAGAAATGATGCTGTTGTCCAAAGGAAAATGCAAAATATTTGGACTTGTGTTCTTTTAGGTTTTACCTGTCAATCTCACAGCAAACTAGAAAATCAATAACCAAGAGAGAAAGCATTAGACAATGCGGTTACAGCAGCAAATTTATATTATCAGCACAGTTTCTTGTTTAATAGGAGTAGAAAAGGAATATAATAAAAGCAATCCTATTCCCTTAGGTCATCCAAGCCCAAAATGAAAAAGGAATTTAAAAGCCTTGGTGAGCTCTAAACACCAACCACAATATCAGACATTACTGACCTGGAATTAAGTATCACCTCTAAATAAACAGGCCAGTGATAATGGATTTTAAAATCATATATAAGAGTAATTCTTTGTGTAATTTTCTGCAGCTATAATCGTATTGAGTGCTTTAGAGGTTCAGATTTATTTGAGGATAGTAGCACAAATTTTAGCTCCACTAGTGATCACTAAACTCTCTTTAGAGCAGGGTTTCTCAACACCAGTTCTTAAGGGACCCTTACAGACCAGATTTAAATTATTTCCTTGCTTGAGAGTACAGCTGAGTCTGTTACAACTATTTTAGCTACTGAACAGCTGAAGAAGGCAAATATTCCAAATCTGACCCGTAGAGTTCTATGTGGACTGGAATCGAGGAACCCTGCTTTAGAGTCTGACTTTCAGATTCTTTTAATATTTATCTAATAATTATAACCAGGACCAGATGTGTCAATAGATAATATATTCAGCTGTATAGAGGCCCAGTCTTTGGCCAAGTGCTCTTGTAAACATACCTATTAATATTTATATATATATATATATATATATATATATATATATATATATATATATATATATATATATATATATAACCAAGAGAGAAAGTATGTATGTATGTGTATAGATCATCAGAAAAGACAGCGGTCCACGCCAAAATGTAAAACTTGACTTTTATTCATTGATTAAAAGAGAAATATACAATGGAAATCGCCACAGCTTAGCAGAGGGAGGCGGTGGGTATCGAGGAGCAGTTTGCCTGCTGAGTTAGCGCGGTCCCTCATTTCTCAGGAGCCGGATAGTCGGAGGTGGACGGTAAGAAAGCACAATACCAGTGCTAAGTCTTGTCAACTATTGTTTAATAGAAAAAGGAGATTTACAGATCATATATAACGGAAGACTGGGGTGTTGTGTATTGTTGGTTCTGTTATAGTCAGGAGAGGCACAGGAACTTTATGTGCTAAGGAATAGGGTCTGACTCGCACTCCTCTTTTCATTGTGTGACTATGTATGTGTGTGTATATATATATATATATATATATATATATATTCATTCGGTCTGGCCTATAATGATATCAACAAAGATGTCTACCTAGGTATCTCTTCAACACAGAATATCATGGGAACAAAGGAAATTTAAAGTGATTATAAACTTTCATGAATCAGTGCCGGTTTTTAAAAATACTATTAAAAACAGAGGCACTTTCCTTCATGAAAGTTTACATTGCAGCAGGTTTTTAAAAAATACCTACCTTTTTCTGCAGCCAAGCCGGACCAGCGATTCCCCGCCTGCATCTCCTCTGTACTTATATCAGCAATGACGAATCCGGCTTCCTCCAATCATGGCGTGCACTCCAGAGCAAACATTTCCTGGGGCAACGCCGTGATTGGAGGAAGCCGGTTTCATCATTGCTGTGCCAAGTACAGCAAGAGAAGCAGGTGGGGGATCGCTGGTCCGGCTTGGCTGCAGAAAAAGGCAAGAAATTTTTTAAAAAAACCTGCAATGTAAACTTTCATGAATGAAAGTGCCCTTGTTTTTAATAGTTTTTTTTTTAAACCGGCACTGATTCATGAAAGTTTACATTCACTTTACATTTGCTTTGTTCCCATGATATTCTGTGGTAGACATCTGGAAATAGTTCTGCCATCTAGTGCTTTTGCAAATTGATAACATTTTTGCAAAACTATTGCAATATAGTGCTCCAGAAATGGGCCGGTGTTCTGTCAGACTAGCGAATTCATCAGACTAGCGAACAGTAGTAACGTTCTGGCAGCTGTCTGATAAAAAAAAAATCCATACCGCGCATGCGCTGCTCTTCTCATAGCATTCCAAATGCAACTACGTCACAGCCCATCAGAATAGCGAATGGAACGGCTGCGCGCACTAGCAACATTTCTATTTGTAAATATAATAGTACACGCGCTACATGTTAACAGCTGTCACATGTACATTTGGCATTGTGCGGTACAGATTAGTAAACACACTGTCCTGCAGGCCAGTGATAATGGATTTTAAAATCATATATAAGAGTAATTCTTTGTGGAATTTTCTGCAGCTATAATCGTATTGAGTGCTTTAGAGGTTCAGATTTATTTGAGGATAGTAGCACAAATTTTAGCTCCACTAGTGATCACTAAACTCTCTTTAGAGCAGGGTTTCTCAACACCAGTTCTTAAGGGACCCTTACAGACCAGATTTAAATTATTTCCTTGCTTGAGAGTACAGCTGAGTCTGTTACAACTATTTTAGCTACTGAACAGCTGACGAAGGCAAATATTCCAAATCTGACCCGTAGAGTTCTATGTGAACTGGAATCGAGGAACCCTGCTTTAGAGTCTGACTTTCAGATTCTTTTAATATTTATCTAATAATTATAACCAGGTCCAGATGTGTCAATATATAATATATTCAGCTGTATAGAGGCACAGTCTTTGGCCAAGTGTCTTGTACAAATATTGGGCTCTCTTTTCTCTTCTAAAGATGGTAAATATATATATAAAACTAAAAAAAAAATATACTGTGTATATGTGTGTATATATATATGTATGTGTGTATATATATATATATATATATATATATATATATATATATAATCCCAAAAAGAAGCAGGCACTCTCCGTTAGAATTTTCAAAATATTTTACTACGTGACGTTTCGGGGTTTCACCCCCGTCCTCAGACTTATAACAGTATATATATAGTCTGGCCTATAATGATATCAACAAAAAGTCTCCGCACTCAAAAATGTATAAAAAAATAATACCGGTTTCATTAAATAGAATGAAAAAAAGAATATGAAGTTATTGGCAATACTCTGCAGTATTTCCAATTAAAAAACACACATAGACTGGGCGTCCCCAGTCCAATACCAAGCACCAATATTAATTGTGTAAAATAATGTCATCCTATAATGTAAGCAATATGAGCAAATGCAAGCTAATTAATATGATATTACACAATAATGAAAAGACACAAGGGCTCCATAAAACATCAGTGTAAATTCAATTCTGCTATAGTAGTTCTAAACAGTACTTGGATAGAATTAACCATGCTTCCACAGTAAAGATAATCTCCAGTGTTGTTTAAACATGAGCTGTCTTGTTCAAATCTGTAACACCATAATGATACATGAATGGTAATGTTCTCTTACTAACAAAAAAAAAATAGGCACTTAAGGGATTTCCCCACCTATGGTTAGCAACAAAGACAGTCCTGCATATAGATAATATATGCAGCAAGTATTCACTCCATGTCTATCTTAGTATCAAGATGTATCTGTGGCACTTAAGGGCACTGGCCTGGCGCATCTAAAGTGACTTAGTTGTATAGGCGCCACACCAGTCACTCATAAGCTGCACTTACATGTAATAGAACAATCTCACCCATGAGTCACAAGATGTATCATCCAGCATTCAGCATACATTTGCTGCATGCAAACTATGTGCAATGTTGTATGAAGATGAAGTGCATCTGATAGTTACTCCCAGAACATTGTGTCACAAATGGCTTGATGTTCTGGGAGTAGCTTTCTTGAAAGATGCCTATTTGCATATCCAAAATTCCTCAGATTTGCCTTTCTAAACAGTCATTGCCAGTTTTTGGTGCTTCCATTTGGTCTGACAACAGCACCAAGAATCTTCACAAAGGTTCTCGGAGCTCTTTTGTCTGTAATAAGAGCTTAGGGCATTGCAGCAACTCCTTAACTAGACAGCATTCTGGTACAGGCTACTTTTTTCAGATGGCTTGGGAACACTCAGTTCTTCAGTTCCTTTATTACTGTAGTTGGAAAATTAACCTCCCGAAGAGCTCTCCACAAATCAGAGTTGCCTTTCTTTGCTTTATAGACTAAAACAATGACACACTCTCACACAGACCCAAACTGCAGAAGGCCTGTTCTCCAATAATCTCTTATTCCTACAGTGCTTTAATGCTTGAAATTAGATGGACTCATGGTAGTGGCTATTAATGCTCTACCTTTTTGCTAGATTCCACATACGTCTTTTGGAACTTCAAATGTTGTAACAATGTAATGGAGATTGCAATAATTTGAGAAGATCTCCTTAGACTTCAAGATAAAACAATCTCTAACTTGGTTACAGACTCACCAATCATTAATTCAGGGAGCCTCATTTCTTTGTCCGATTTCTGTTGTTCAATCCAGGATAATAGCCAGGTTTAGGCAGGAAAGGGCCTCTTTGAATCTGATTGCTCCAGCATGGCCTTGCTAGACTTGGTTAACAGATCTAGTACAAATGTCCTCCAGTCAACCTTGACATTTTCCTCACAGGAAGGACCTTCTCTCTCAAGGTCCTTTCTTCCCTAAATACTTCAAATCTCTCAATTTGACAGCATTAAGATTGAATGTCTGATTTTGTTTCTTAGGTTTTAAGTCAGCCCGTGACAAGACACATTTATCATAAATCTGGAAAGTATTTTTTCCTGGAGTGAATCTAAAAATTAACATTTGAAATCTTGTAGAATTCCTTGAATTCTTCATTTTTTATGGGATAGTCTGGATGAGGGTTTATATCAGCCAGTTCCCTTAAAGGCCACATTTCTGTCTTTTCAGTCTTCTATCAAAAAAAGATTAGAGACTTACTCACATTCAATCCCATGTTCAAGTTTTGGACAGGATAATACAAATTATCCACTCTATGGAACCTTTAACTTTATTTTGAGGGTTCTTCAGGCTCAGACGTTTGAACCTATGCATGTCCTGGGCATTCAACTTGTCTTGGAAGGTTCTCTTTCTCTGGTCAATTCATCAGCCAGAAGGGTGTGTGAACTTTCTAGGCTCTCTTGTGATTCTCCTTACCTAATTTTTCATCAGGATAAAGCATCATACAACTGTCTAGCGCCAACAAATGCTAAAGAGACATTACTTAATAACCTGGATCTAGTCAGGGTTTTAAATTTTATCTTCAGGCCACTAACTAATTCGGAAATTAGTCTTCCTTGTGCATCCATTTCTCAGGTCCCCACAAGGGACAGAAAGCTACTGCAGCTTGGCTTAAAGCTTTGATTTGCAAAGCATACCTAGTAGCAGGGAGGGCTCCCTCAGATCAAATTACTGGTCATTCTACCTTAGCAGTCGACACGTCTTTTAGAAAGTAAGCTTCCATAGAACAGATTTTCAAGGCAGCTACTTGGTCATCTTTACATACTTTTATCAAATTCTACCATTTTAACATGTTAGTGTCTTCTGAGGCTGCTTTTTGTAGGAAAGTAATGCAGGCTGCAGTGCCTGCTTGGTACATCTACCTGCTTTAACTGTTTTTCACATTGCAGCTTGGGTATAGAATCCCACATGTGATGGCTTGTGGTCTCTCACTATCATATGAAAGAAAACAAATCTATCCTGATAAATTTTATTTCTTTCATGATAGTGAGAGTCTACGAGACCCGCCCTTGATTATTTTCATAACAGCTGTTGGCAGTACTAGTTTGCACTTCCTTTACCCTTCCCTTGTCTTGCCCACTTTCTTAATTTCGCCTTTCTCTTGGTCATATTTATGACTTAGGTATTAATGATCTGTTATTTAGGGTTTTTAGCCTCCTCCTATGGTACTGGACTTTAAACCTGTCTGTGATGGCTTGTTGACTCTCACCATCATGAAAGAAATTAATTTGTCAGGTAAGCATACGTTTTTTTCTCTAGATCACTTAAGTATATAAATTACTGTCCCCAACTAGCTTCTTTATAATGCCACCCAGCTGGCAATATTTTCTGGGGATAAAACTGATATATTGTAATATATTCCTAGTTTAGCTCACCTTATACAATGTAAGTTAACAAGCTCACCTGTCCTGTAAAACATCTTGCATAAATGTGGTTTATATTGCATATAGTAATTTTACATTCAGGCCTCTCTTCTCTTTATAGTTATTTTAACCAACCATGGTGTCTGTGGGCATAACGCTGTGGTATATTTTGTCTTTTTATAAATAAATATCATACAAAATGTTTTTTGTGATTAATTTTTTTGTAATTTCACAAGGATAATCCCCTTTTTTTCTCTTTTTTTTATATCTAGGTTTGCATCAGCGTGTGATGATGGTTCTGTTTATATATGGGATGTTAAGGTATAATACCTTTTTAATACTTATTCTTATTGCATGTTGTTCAAATTCTAAATGACAAGACAATTATTTTATAACATGAATATAAATAAATACATTGACACCATGGTAAACCAAGATAATATACAATCTTTTCTTTATAATCAAAGGTAGCCCACACCTGTAGACATTGCTGTCACAGTGATATCTCCAGCTGTAAGGTTTTCACATTTCAATGTAACTGTGACTGACTGGGGTTTCTCACAGTTGTACTCACAGCAGTTTTTTTGATTTTGTGTGAATAACCTATACAATCTATCTATAGTTTTTTTTCAGCAGATTCAAAATATATCATTATTATATGTGTATTTGTTATCATGTTTGAAAAATAAAGCAAAACATTAGAAAAAAGTGTATATTTCTTTTTTAAGACACGGTGAGTCCACGGATCATCTTAATTACTAATGGGATATTCCCCTCCTGGTCAGCAGGAGGAGGCAAAGAGCACCACAGCAGAGCTGTTAAATAGCTCCTCCCTTCCCTCCCACTCCAGTCATTCTTTTTGCCTATGTTAGTGATACTAAGAGGTAAAGTGAGGTGTTAGATTGAGGTGTTAGATTAGATTCTTCAATCAAGAGTTTATTATTTTTAAAGTAGTGCAAGATTGTGCTGCTTTGTTCTAGGGTGTAGCCGTAGTCCATATCAGTCTCTACAGGAGAGCTTTGGTGGCTTTAGAGCATTGGGAACTTGTGGGACATAATTCTCACTGCGCCTCCCATATTTCTTGCTGCCCTATATCCTTCAGTCTGAGGTAATCCTTAACTCAGCATTTTATTCTCCTCAGGTCGATGTGAGGGATAGGACCTCTCAAGCCTGAGAGCTGCCTTGCTGCCAGGCAGAAGTCAAGGTAAGTGCTACCTTAAGTTTTCTGGGAGAAAGGACTTTGAATACTTAATAACATAAGGGGCTCTTTATTAATGTGGTGCTTTATGTTGGGACATTAAACGTTTTTCAAGTGGGAAAAACAGTTTGGGCAGCATTATATGCCAAGGCACTGGGGCTAAAGGGGTTAAACTACTTTTTTATGGCTACAGTATTTTCACTTGATTATAGAAGGAGCGGTATAGCTCACGCCCACGATGGGCGGTCCTTCCGGTTTTTGCGCGCCTTTCTGTAGCGCTTCAGTCAATAGTGAAGCTGAGGGAAGTGCGCGTTAGAAAATCAGTGCAAGAGTTTGACCGGTCTGTTCTGGAGTCGCATGGTGAACATGCGTTGCTAGTACAGACACGGTCTTCTACTGTTATATCAGCTGTTGTTGTTGTTTCTAAGAATCACTGCAGACAGGATAAAAGAGTCATCATAACGATCTGCAGTAAGGTAGGAGCACTTCAGCAGAGTGCTGAAGTTAGATTTTGTATTGTTGTTTTGCAACATAAAGAAACGTTATTAAAACTGTCATTTTTCAAAAAAAGAAAAAGGACCGTTTTTTATATTTAAAGACACAGTAACGTTTTTTGTTAGTTAATTTTTCCTTATAATTTTGATAACTTTTGTTTATTATTTGGCAAATTGTGTGCAAGCATGGATCAAGGGGACTTGCAAGATGTAACCTGTGCTTTATGCTTTGATGCTAATGTGGAACCGCCAATCCCTTTCTGTCCTTCATGTGGACTTTGAGTTAGAGGGATAAGATTTTTTTCAGAGCCAGTCTCTTCTAAAGCAGATGTTGTCCAGGAGTCCAATGAGGATGGTCAAGTTATGCCGCAGCTTTCTCCCCAAGCGTCCCAAATTTTACCGCCCTCTCAAGCAGTGCCTTGCACTTCAGCTATAGTCCCTGCGGGGATTTCGTTACAAGACATAGCTTCTCTTATGTTTTCAACTATTTCTGATGCCCTGTCTGCTTTTCCAATGTTGCAGAGCAAACGTAAGAGAAAAGCCAGGCATTCTGTAAGCGAGGCGTCAGACGCAATTGTTGCAGTTTCAGAATTATCCTCCCAGCAACACGAAGAGGAGGGTACTGCAGTAGTTTCTGAAGGAGAAATTTCAGATTCAGAGGGTTTATTACCTCTGACAGGCTCGGAGGTGGTATCTTTCAGATTTAAACTTGATCACCTTCGTCTGTTACTCAGGGAGGTTTTGATTACTTTGGACGATAGTGACTCCACAGTGGTGGTTGTCCCTCAAAAGTCTAGTAAACTTGAAAGATATTTTGAAGTTTCTTCCTATACAGATGCATTTTCAGTTCCTAAAAGAGCAACTGAAATCATTGCTAAGGAGTGTGAGAGACTGGGCATCCCTTTTTGTCCCTCTCCCATTTTTAAGAAAATGTTTCCAATTGCCGATTCTGTTAAAGAGGCTTGGCAAACTGTTCCTAAGGTTCAAGGAACCTTAGCTAAAAGGATTACTATTCCCATAGAGGATAGGTGTGCTTTCAAAGATCCAATGGATAAGAAGTTGGAGGGGTTACTCAAGAAGATTTATGTACACCAGGGTCTGCAGTGGCAACCAGCTGTGTGCATTGCCACTGTCACTAGTGCGGCAGCATATTGGAATGATGCGCTGTCTGAGGCTCTCAGGACTGAGACTTCTTCTTTGGATGAGATCCAAGATTGGATAAAAGCTCTTAAGCTAGCTAATGCTTTTATTTTGGATGCTTCCTTTCAAGTTATCAAATTGGGAGCGAAGATATTGAGTTTCTCTATTTTGGCCCGCAGAGCCTTATGGTTAAAACCTTGGTCTGTGGATGTATCATCCAAGTCTAAACTTCTAGCTATTCCTTACAAAGGGAAAACTTTGTTCGGACCTGATCTGAAGGAGATTATTTCTGATATCACGTGAGGTAAGGGTCATCTTCTCCCGCAAGACAAGAGAAATAAACAGAGAGGGGGCGACAAAGCAATTTTCGTTCCTTTTGAAACTTCAAAGGAAACTCTTTCTCTTCCTCCTCTAAGCAGGAACAGTCTAAACCTACATGGAGGCCCAGCCAGTCTGGGAACAAAGGAAAACAGTCCAAGAAGCCGGTTAGTGATTCCAAGACAGAATGAAGGGCATGCCCCCAATCCAGGACCGGATCTGGTAGGGGACAGACTTTCCTTTTTTGTTCGGGATGTCCTGGATCCCTGGGCAATAGAAATAGTGTCTCAGGGATACAAACTGGAGTTCAAGGTTTTTCCTCCCAGAGGCAGATTTCTACTTTCAAGATTATCTGCAGACCAGACAAAGAGAGAGGCGTTCTTACACTGTGTAGGAGACATCTCCACTCTGGGAGTGATTGTTCCCGTTCCAATTCAAGAACAGGGACTGGGGTTTTATTCCAATCTGTTCGTGGTTCCCAAAAAAGAGGGGACCTTCAGACCAATTCTAGACCTCAGGGTACCGTCCTTCAAGATGGAAACTATTTGTTCCATTCTTCCATTGATCCAGGAGGGTCAATTTATGACAACAGTGGATTTAAAGGATTCGTATCTACATGTTCCCATTCACAGGGATCATCACAAGTTCCTAAGGTTTGCCTTTCTGGACAAACACTACCAGTTTGTGGCTCTTCCTTTCGGTCTTGCCACAGCCCCCAGAATTTTCACAAAGGTTCTGGGATCTCTGTTCGCGGTACTTTGATCAAAAGGCATTACAGTGGCGCCTTATCTGGACGACATTCTAGTTCAGGCACCATCCTTTCAGCTAGCAAGTTCACACACAGACTTGGTGTTGTCCTTCCTAAGATCCCACGGTTGGAAGGTAAATTTAGAAAAGAGTTCCTTAGTTCCAAACACAAGGCTAACTTTTCTAGGAGCCATAATAGACTCTCTGTCTATGAAGATTTTTCTGACGGAGGTCAGGAAATTAAAGATTATCGATACTTGTCTAGCCCTTCAGTCCACTCTTTGGCCATCAGTGGCTCAATGCATGGAGTTAATCGGGTTGATGGTGGCTGCAATGGACATCATCACGTTTGCTCGCTTCCATCTCAGAGCTCTGCAGTTGAACATGCTGAGACAGTGGAACAGAGATTATTCAGACTTGTCCCCTCGTCTTCTCCTGGAGCAGGAGACAAGGGACACTCTACAATGATGGTTGTCTCTGGATCATCTCTCCCAGGGAACATGCTTTTGCAGACCACCTTGGGTGATTGTGACAACAGATGCCAGCCTTCTAGGGTGGGGAGCAGTCTGGGGCTCTCTAAAGGCTCAGGGAATATGGACTCAGTCAGAGTCTGCGTTACCCATAAACATTCTGGAACTAAGAGCAATCTACAATGCTCTTCTGGCCTGGCCCCTGTTAGCCTCGGCACAGTTGATCAGGTTCCAGTCGGACAACATAACGTCAGTGGCCTACATCAATCATCAGGGGGGAAAGGGGAGTTCCTTGGCGATGACAGAGGTATCCAAAATTATTCAATGGGCGGATGCCCATTCTTGCTGTCTGTCGGCGATCAACATCCCAGGGGTGGACAACTGGGCGGCAGATTTCCTCAGCAGGCAGACCTTTCATCCGGGGGGGTGGGAACTCCATCCGGAAGTGTTTTCAAGCCTGATTCTGAAGTGGGGTCAGCCGGAATTAGATCTCATGGCATTGTGACAGAATGCCAAGCTCCCGAGATACGGGTCGAGATCCAGGGACCCCCAGGTGGAACTGACAGATGCTCTGGTGGCTATTTGGAATTTCAATCTAGCATACCCGTTTCCTCCATTTGCTCTTCTTCCTCGAGTAATCGCTCTAATCAAACAGGAGAAAGCCTTGGTGATCCTCATAGCAACGGCCTGGCCTCGCAAGATTTGGTATGCAGACCTAGTGGAGATTACATCTCTACCACCTTGAAGACTTCCGTTGAGGAAAGACCTTCTGATTCAGGGGCCCTTCCTTCACCCAAACGTAGTTTCTCTGAAGCTGACTGCTTGGATATTGAACGCTTGATTTTATCCAAGCGGGTTTTTTTTTTATTCGGTTATAGAGACCATGATTCAGGCTCGTAAACCTGTAACTAGAAGGATTTATTATACGATTTGGCGTAAATATTTATCTCTATTGGTGTGAATTCAAGGGCTGCTCTTGGAGTAGAGTTAGGATTCCCAGGATTTTGTCTTTTGTCCAGGAGGGTTTGGAGAAGGGTTTATCGACGAGTTCCCTAAAGGGTCAAATTTCAGCCTTATCTATTTTGTGGCACAAACGTCTGGCGGATGTTCCGGATGTACAATCTTTTTGTCAGGCCTTAGTCAGGATCAGGCCTGTGTTCAAACCAGTTACTCCTCCTTGGAGTCTTAATTTAGTTCTCAATGTTCTTCAAGGGGCTCTTTAGATATTAAGTTGTTATCTTGGAAGGTTTTATTTCTTGTTGCTATTTCTTCTGCTTGGAGAGTGTCAGAACTCTCGGCTTTGCAGTATGAGTCTCCTTATCTTATTTTCCTTGTAGATAAGGTAATTTTACGTACCAAATTAGGATTTCTTCCTAAGGTTGTTTCTGATCGAAATATTAATAAGGAGATCTTTGTACCTTCCTTGTGTCCTAATACTTCTTCTAAGAAGGAAAGATTCTTGCACAATTTGGACGTGGCTTTAAAGGGACACTAAACACTTGCTTAAAATTTTCTAAACTGTTTCTGAGGAATCAAAATAAACTAATACACTGTTCTCAATGCTGTATATTCATCTTACTACAAGCTCTTCAAGAAGACTCTTCATATTTTCTATGCTTATCCACTGCTTGTATTTTCCTATCTATGGTATTCCACACAGGCACTGCAGTCACATGACACGTGTGCACAGCAGCTTCTTCTCTCACTAATGTCATGTATCTTATTGAAGGCAGCCAAATTGTCCTCATATACTGCAATGCATTACAGTGAATGAGCATTGACAAAGTTTAATTTTATATGTGTAATACAGTGCTTCTTATTTTATAAAACATGTTTTCAACATGGTATGTACCCTGAACAGATCTCCTCAGTCTTCGTTTCACTCACTGTTTATAACTGAAAGAAACAATCACCAGCCCGATGTTCAGTGGCAGAGGGGAGGGGGGAGGAGGGATGAGGGAAGGGGAGGAGGGATGAGGGAAGGGGAGGAGGGATGAGGAAAGGGGAGGAGGGAGTCTAGCAGCTGTTTTTTTTAACTCACTGTTATTCAGAGATCTCTGAACACACGGATAAATATTTCCTTGGATATTGCCGAGATCTCTCTTAATAACAGTGAGTTAAAAAAAACAGCTGCTAGACTCCCTCCTCCCCCTTCCCTTTCCTCCTCCCCCTTCCCTTCCCCCTTCCCTCCTCCCCCTTCCCTCCTCCCCCTTCCCTCCTCCCCCTTCCCCCTTCCCTTTCCTCCTCCCCCTTCCCTCCTCCCCCCTCCCCTCTGCCACTGAACATCGGGCTGGTGATTGCTTCTTTCAGTTATAAACAGTGAGTGAAACGAAGACTGAGGAGATCTGTTCAGGGTACATACCATGTTGAAAACATGTTTTATAAAATAAGAAGCACTGTATTACACATATAAAATTAAACTTTGTCAATGCTCATTCACTGTAATGCATTGCAGTATATGAGGACAATTTGGCTGCCTTCAATAAGATACATGACATTAGTGAGAGAAGAAGCTGCTGTGCACACGTGTCATGTGACTGCAGTGCCTGTGTGGAATACCATAGATAGGAAAATACAAGCAGTGGATAAGCATAGAAAATATGAAGAGTCTTCTTGAAGAGCTTGTAGTAAGATGAACATACAGCATTGAGAACAGTGTATTAGTTTATTTTGATTCCTCAGAAACAGTTAGTTCAGAAAATCTTAAGCAGGTGTTTAGTGTCCCTTTAAAGTTTTACCTGCAGTCGACTAAGGACTTTCGTCAGTCTTCTTCTTTGTTTGTGGTTTTCTCAGGAAAATGCAAGGGACAGAAAGCTACGGCTACTTCTTTCTTTTTGGCTGAGGAGCATCATACGTTTTGCATATGAGACTGCTGGACAACAGCCTTCTGAGAGGATTACGGCTCATTCCACAAGGGCTGTTTCTTCCTCACGGGCATTCAAAACAGAAGCTTCTGTAGAACAGATTTGTAAGGCTGCAACTTGGTCCTCTCTTCACACTTTTTCAAAGTTTTACAAATTTGACACATTTGCCTCGTCTGAGGCTGTTTTTGGGAGAAAGGTTCTTCAAGCAGTGGTGCCTTCCGTTTAGATTCCCTGTCTTGTCCCTCCCGTATCATCTGTGTACTCTAGCTTTGGTTTTGAATCCATTAGTAATTAAGATGATCCGTGGACTCATCGGGTCTTAAAAAAGAAAAGAAAATTTATGCTTACCTGATAAATGTATTTATTTTTTGACACAATGAGTCCACGGCCCGCCCTGTTCTTATAGACGGGTTGTGGGTTTTTGTAAACTTCAGACACCTCTGCACCTTGGATTTTCCTTTCTCTTCCTAACTTCGGTCGAATGACTGGAGTGGGAGGGAAGGGAGGAGCTATTTAAAAACTCTGCTGTGGTGCTCTTTGTCTCCTCCTGCTGACCAGGAGGTGAATAGCCCATTAGTAATTAACATGATCCGTGGACTCATCGTGTCAAAAAAGAAATAAATTTATCAGGTAAGCATTAATTTTCTTTTTTACTCAATAATTAACTGTATGCAATTTTATTTTTGTAAACTCTATCATCAAAACCTGTGTGTATAAATATTTGTAGTAGATAACTTGTATAAAATAAGTAACTGAGAACATTTCACTGTGTTTTTCTACTGTTTTATTGCTGGGATGTCAATTTAGTATATAATCAAAAACAGCGTTTTTAAATTTAATATTCTGTTGCTGGCATTTAAACAGTTCTAGCCGCCAGGGAAGTTAAGATATGGCAACTAAACTATATTTTTAGAAACTACACTCCCAAGTCTATCAGATGAGGGTTTATTTATATTTATATCTCAAAACTGGAGTATGTAACAAATACGCAAATATTGCACTTGTTTAAAAAAACGTTTTCTGAGCAAAGTGCGCTGTTTAGTTATATATTGCTCACTCCAGTTTTGCGTTATATATACATGTAGCCCCTTAATTGATGCACCATGGGGTGTACAAAAATGTACCCTTTATTTACTGTATCTTAACTTCCCAGGTGGCTACAGCTTTCTAATTGCAGATATCACAGCTACAAATTAAGACAATTATTTTAGACTTTTATTTAGGCTGTCATGTCTGCAATTAAACAGCTCTAGTCACATGGGACGTTAAAAAGGGTACATAAAGTACACATTTGTATAAAGTACACCCCTTTGGGCATTAAATGAGGGGCTACATGTATTTCTAGTACAAAAGTGGAGTGCGTAAAAATTAACGGAATATGGTGCTTTGGTTAGAAAACATTTGTTTCTAAGTAAAGTGACATGTTCAGCTATTTCTTACACACTCAAATTGTGCGCTATATATACATGCAGCCCCTTATTTGATGTGCCAAGCGGTGTACTTTCCAAAAATGCGCACCAGGGACAAAGCCGCTTTCAGAATCTTCTCTAGCAGATCTAGCATCATCCGAGAAGGAAACAAAGTCGTAGTTCATAAGGAACTCAGCTGCTTCACTCATCAGACGCTCAGCCATAATTCTCTTTACAAACTGCTAGATTACGAGTTTTTTTGGTAAGCTGTGCGTGGCTAACGAGCAGTTTATGCTCACCGCTCACCTATAGACAGCGCTGGTATTACAGGTTTTTTTAAACCCGGCGTTAGCCGCAGAAAAGTGAGCGGAGAGCAAAATTTTGCTCCACATCTCACTGTAATACCAACGCTGCTTACGGTAGCGGTGAGCTGGCAAAACGTGCTCGTGCACAATTTCCCCATAGGAATCAATGGGGCAGAGCTGGCTGCAAAAAAGCAGCGTTCAGCTTCTAACGCAGCCCCATTGATTCCTATGGGGAAACACTTTTAATGTCTACACCTAACACCCTAACATGAACCCCGAGTCTAAACACCCCTAATCTTAAACTTATTAACTCCTAATCCGCCGCCCCCAACATCGCTGACACCTGCATTATATTATTAACCCCTAATCTGCCCCTCTGGACACCGCCGCCACCTACATTATACTTATGAACCCCTAATCTGATGCCCCCAACATCGCCGACACCTACATTATATTTATTAACCCCTAATCTGCCGCCTCCAATGTTGCCGCAACCTAACTACATTTATTAACCCCTAATCTGCCGCCCCAACGTAGCCGCCACTATATTAAAGTTATTAACCCCTAAAACTAAGTCTAACCCTAACACCCCCTAACTTAAATATAATTTAAATACATCTAAATAAAATTACTATAATTAACTAAATAATTCCTATTTAAAACTAAATACCTGTAAAATAAACCCTAAGATAGCTACAATATAACTAATAGTTACATTGTAGCTAGCTTAGGGTTTATTTTTATTTTACAGGCAACTTTGTATCTATTTTAACTAGGTAGAATAGTTATTAAATAGTTATTAACTATTTAATAACTACCTAGCTAAAATAAAGACAAATTTACCTGTAAAATAAAACCTAACCTAAGTAACAATTACACCTAACACTACACTATAATTAAATAAATTCCCTACATTAAATTAATTACAATAAAATAAAATAAACTAAAGTACAAAAAACAAACAAACACTAAATTACAGAAAATAATAAAATAATTGCAAGTTTTATAAACTAATTACACCTAATCTAATCCCCCTAATAAAATAAAATAAAAAGACCCCCAAAATAATAAAAAGCCCTACCCTACCCTATACTAAATTACAAATAGCCCTTAAAAGGGCTTTTTGCGGGGCATTGCCCCAAAGTTATCAGCTCTTTTACCTGTAAAAAAAAAATACAATACCCCCCCGAACATTAAAACCCACCACCCACACATCCAATCAGCCAATAGGATTGAGCTCACATTCTATTGGCTGATTGGAACAGCCAATAGAATGCGAGCTCAATCCTATTGGCTGATTGGATCAGCCAATAGGATTTTTTTCTACCTTAATTCCGATTGGCTGATAGAATTCTATCTGCCAATCGGAATTGAAGGGACGCCATCTTGGATGACGTCACTTAAAGGTACCGTCATTTAGTCGTCGGATGAAGACAGAAGAGGATGCTCCGCGTCGGATGTCTTGAAGATGGACCCGCTCCGGATGGATGAAGATAGAAGATGCCGTCTGGATGAAGACTTCTGCCCGTCTGGAGGACCTCTTCTTCTCAGCTTGGATGAAGACTTCTGCCCGTCTGGAGGACCACTTCTGCCCGGTTGGGTAAAGACGGCTCAAGGTAAGGTGATCTTCAAGGGGTTAGTGTTGGGTTTTATTAAGGGGGTATTGGGTGGGTTTTAGAGTAGGGTTGGGTGTGTGGGTGGTTGGTTTTAATGTTGGGGGGAGTATTGTATTTTTTTTTTTTTACAGGTAAAAGAGCGGATTACTTTTAAGGGCTATTTGTAATTTAGTATAAGGTAGGGATTTTTATTATTTTGGGGGTCTTTTATTTTATTAGGGGGATTAGATTAGGTGTAATTTAGTTTAAAAAAAATTATTTTAGTATTTTCTGTAATTTTTTTGTACTTTTATTTTATTTTATTTAATTGTAATTAATTTAATTTAATGTAGGGAATGTATTTAATTATAGTGTAGTGTTAGGTGTAATTGTAACTTAGGTTAGGTTTTATTTTACAGGTAAGTATTTAGTTTTAAATAGGAATAATTTAGTTAATTATAGTAATTTTATTTAGATGTATTTAAATTATATTTAAGTTAGGGGGTGTTAGGGTTAGAGTTAGATTTAGGGGTTAATACATTTAATATAGTTGCGGCGACGGGGGCGGCAGATTAGGGGTTAATAAATGTAGGTAGGTGGCGGCGATGTTAGGGACGGCAGATTAGGGGTTAATAATAAACTAGTGTTTGCAATGCGGTAGTACGGCGGTTTAGGGGTTAATATATTTATTATAGTGGCGGCGATGTCTGGTTCGGCAGATTAGGGCTTAAAAAATTTATTATAGTGTTTGCGATGTGGGGGGCCTCGGTTTAGGGGTTAATAGGTAGTTTATGGGTGTTAGTGTACTTTTTAGCACTTTAGTTAAGAGTTTTATGTTACGGCGTTAGCCCATAAAACTCTTAACTACTGACTTTTAAATGCGGTACCAGTCTTGACAGGAGAGGGTCTACCACTCACTTTTGGTCAGACTCGTAATACCGGCGTTAGGAAAATCCCATTGAAAATATAGGATACGCAATTGACGTAAGTGGATTTGAAGTATGTTCGAGTCGCGCCAAAAAAGTGAGCGTTACACCTGTACCTGCAAGACTCGTAATACCAGCGGGCATTAAAAAGCAGCGTTGGGACCTCTTTGGGGGGGTCTCTATGCAATTTTTATCTTTATGTGCCTTCAGAGACCCCCTTATCATTTTTTAAATATTTTTTTTAATGTATTTATTTGTAACTTTTTATTTTTACTACACTTTAAAGACTTACACCATTGGAAAGGTGAGACAATTACCTTTCCAATGGTGTGTCTTGGGGGTATGTAGCTGCTTAGATGCCTAAGATACGGGCATCTACACAACGTGCCCCAATCTCTCCATAACTGTAAATTGACAGTTGTAAATAAAGTTGTGTGATGACATCATCGCGTCAATGCATGATGATGTCATCACGCACCGTGTGAAGCCCCAAGCCTGCTCTTCAATATGAGGGCAAGATCGGACGAGCGGAGGAAGATGGGCCCCCTCAGGCCCCCCTCAAAGCTAGTGAGTCCTAGCGACGGCATGGAGTCGTCGTTGGAATCTGAGGGTGACATTGGCGACGATTCCATGCCGTCGTTGGCACTCAAAGGGTTAAACATATATATATATTGTATATATTGTAGCCTAAATGTACAGTATATCGTCTATAGAACATATTTAATCTGTATAGCTGTAAAATGTTGCCTGGATTATGCAGACTATAAAGCATTTATACTAATCTATCATGATCTCCCCCAGACAGGAGAGGTTCTGTTTGAACTACAAGGACATAAACAAAAAATCACTGCAGTCGTCGTATTTAAAACATCTGAACATTTTGAAGAAAGAATTGATTTTATCTTGACTGCTTCAGCTGACAAAACAGTCATTGTATCCTTGTGTACTTAGCATCAATACAAGAAGAGAAGAAAACTTAAGCAAACTGTCCGATGCTGCAGAAACTATTGTGTTTTGCTGATTAACATAGTGACAAAAGAAGGTTTGTTGTATTTTTCCTTCAAGAAAAACTGTTGCTAGTGTTAGGATCAAGAGGGATTTTTCCCCTCACAGATACAAATTGTATCTGTGCTACTTCTCTATGGATGAAGAAACGTTGTAACCTCTGGTTGACTGATGACTACACTTTCATCAGTATAACTAGAACATAAATAGTTTTATTTAAACAATAAAAAAAATTTAAAACGTGATTTATTTTAACGACAAACTTATGACACTAGGCATAAATGACCTCTATCTGCATGTTTATTGGGTCTCAGGTTTTTGAAAATGAATGAGTTTGTTTTGTCACTTGAGCTCCTTAAAGTGACAGTAAAGTCATAATTAAACATTCATGATTTAGATAGAACATACAATTTTGAATAACTTTCCAATGTACCTCTATTATTAAATGTTCTTCCTTCTCTTGTTATCCTTTCCTGAAAGATTTATTTGGTTAAGCTCGGAAGCAGCAAAAAAAAAAAAAACCTTGGTTCTAGCTGCTGATTGGTGGCTGCATATATATATATTTTCTCATTGTCGTTGGCTCACCCATGTGTTCATTTAGAAATCAGTACTGCATTGCTGATCCTTCAACAAAGCATACCAAAATAATGAAGCAAATTTGATAATAGAAGTAAACTGGAAAGTTGTTTAGCATTGTATGTTCTATCTAAATCATGAAAGAAAACATTGTGGTTTCCTGTCCCTTTAAAGGGATATGAAAGTGTTAACACTCATTTAATAGCAAAACTCCACCCATCATTTGCAATTTGGATAACAATTGCAATAAACAAGATGTTAATTAGATTTAAAAACATTTAGACGAAGCAATAATCCCGTTTTTTGCTCATCTAGTTTATGACATAAGAAAGGGAAGAGGGTGAGCAGTAACTGATCCAGTGGGTCAAAATTCATATTTCAACAGTAGGTGCATGAAACAGGTCTAACATAGAAACATACCTAACCTTAATCTTTATTAATGATAATTAAAACTGCTACATTGTTCATAGTGTTGTTTCTTAATGACACAAGTCAGGCCTGGAACTGTGAAACTGGACAACAAATCCAAACAGCAACCGACTTTCAATCTCCTGTGAAGGTAAGTCATTATGGGTAAGAGAATATGTCTTAATAATACAGAATTAAGGTAGCATTATGTGCAAGCAGAAACTGGCCAATAGAAGAATCACATTTTAAATAACTAAAGTGGTATAGTCGTAATCAAAAATGACATAGGTATTACCATAATTCATTTTGTAAGGTGCTGCCAGATTCTGTAGTTCTTTATACATGAAATGATTGGTAAATTGAAAACAATGTATGTTGAAATTACCTGGTTTCAATGCCATTACTTGAAACGTTTACATATTCTCACAATTTACTGTATGCTAGAATGTCTGTACCATTGTGTTTAGTCTGATTATGTCAGGGCAATACTCAATTCTATTGATAAAGTAAGCAAAAGTCAAATAAAAGTGTGATTACTGCATGATAAATAGCTATCCATGATCACAACAACATCACATAAAAGTGCTGATGATCCATAGTCTTTATAGTTTGGTGTATACTGATCTTAAAGGGACATTAAACAATTTGAGATGGTAATCTAAAATGATAAATTGTATATAATAAAACATCTCTGCAATATACTTTCATTATTTATTTTGTCCTCTTTGCCTGTAATTCCATTCTGAAATTGTGAGCTTTTTAGTTCCTGTTAGAAATGGAAGTGCAGAACACTGTTAAATCCAGCACAACCATTGGCTGCACACTCTAATGACCTATGTATAACTGTCCCTAATTGGCCACAGCAGAGAAGGTAACACAAGTTACAACATGGCAGCTCCCAGTGTTTTATAGACACTAAAACTTTACACTTATTTTGTCACTTTTTAAACAACTAATGAGTCATGGACTAATCTTTTCTTTGAATGCATCATTCTATCTAGCATGTATTTAGTGTTTAATGTCCCTTTAAAGTGAAAGTCCATTTTGATGAATTAGTGCCGGGTTTCTTCTGTTAAGTGTGATCAGTCCACGGGTCATCATTACTTCTGGGATATTACTCCTCCCCAACAGGAAGTGCAAGAGGATTCACCCAGCAGAGCTGCATATAGCTCCTCCCCTCTACGTCACTCCCAGTCATTCTCTTGCACCCAACGACTAGATAGGATGTGTGAGAGGACTATGGTGATTATACTTAGTTTTATATCTTCAATCAAAAGTTTGTTATTTTAAAATAGCACCGGAGTGTGTTATTACCTCTCTGGCAGAGTTTGAAGAAGAATCTACCAGAGTTTTTGCTATGATTTTAGCCGGAGTAGTTAAGATCATATTGCTGTTTCTCGGCCATCTGAGGAGAGGTAAACTTCAGATCAGGGGACAGCGGGCAGATGAATCTGCATAGAGGTATGTAGCAGCTTTTATTTTCTGACAATGGAATTGATGAGAAAATCCTGCCATACCGATATAATGTCATGTATGTATACTTTAAACTTCAGTATTCTGGGGAATGGTACTTCACTAGAATTACACTGTAAGTAGTACATAAAGCTGTTTATTAATTAAAAATTATGTTTAACGTTTTTGCTGGAATGTAAAATCATTTTCATTTGCTGAGGTACTGAGTGAATAAATGTTTGGGCACTATTTTTCCACTTGGCAGTTGCTTAATCTTTTTTCTGACAGTTTCTGTTCTCTCTCACTGCTGTGTGTGAGGGGGAGGGGCCGTTTTTTGGCGCTTTTACTACGCATCAAATATTTCAGTCAGCAGCTCATTGTATTTCCTGCATGATCCGGTTCATCTCTACAGAGCTCAGGGGTCTTCAAAACTTATTTTGTGGGAGGTAATTTCTCTCAGCAGAGCTGTGAGAATTATAGTTGACTGAGATAAAAAACGTTTATTCTGTATTTTGTTTCCTGCTTTCAGAATTTGTTATCTTTGCTAATGGGATTAAACCTTTGCTAAAGTTGTGTTGTTTACACTATAACTGTTTTCAATTTATTAATTTTCAACTGTCATAGATTTTCTGTGCTTCTTAAAGGCACAGTACGTTTTTAATATTGTTCTAATTGAATTGTATTCCAAGTTGCAAGTTTATTTGCTAGTGTGTTAAACATGTCTGATTCAGAGGATGATACCTGTGTCATTTGTTGCAATGCCAAAGTGGAGCCCAATAGAAATTTATGTACTAACTGTATTGATGCTACTTTAAATAAGTCAATCTGTACAAATTGAACAAATTTCACCAAACAACGAGGGGAGAGTTATGCCGACTAACTCGCCTCACGTGTCAGTACCTGCATCTCCCGATCGGGAGGTGCATGATATTGTAGCGCCGAGTACATCTGGGCGGCCATTACAAATCACATTACAGGATATGGCTACTGTTATAACTGAAGTTTTGGCTAAATTACCAGAACTAAGAGGTAAGCGTGATCACTCTGGGGTGAGAACAGAGTGCGCTGATAATATTAGGGCCATGTCAGACACTGCGTCACAGGTGGCAGAACATGAGGACGGAGAACTTCATTCTGTGGGTGACGGTTCTGATCCAAACAGACTGGATTCAGATATTTCAAATTTTAAATTTAAACTGGAAAACCTCTGTGTATTACTAGGGGAGGTGTTAGCGGCTCTGAATGATTGTAACACAGTTGCAATACCAGAGAAGATGTGTAGGTTGGATAAATATTTTGCGGTACCGGCGAGTACTGAGGTTTTTCCTATACCTAAGAGACTTACTGAAATTGTTACTAAGGAGTGGGATAGACCCGGTGTGCCGTTCTCACCCCCTCCGATATTTAGAAAAATGTTTCCAATAGACGCCACCACACGGGACTTATGGCAAACGGTCCCTACGGTGGAGGGAGCAGTTTCTACTTTAGCTAAGCGTACCACTATCCCGGTGGAGGATAGCTGTGCTTTTTCAGATCCAATGGATAAAAAATTAGAGGGTTACCTTAAGAAAATGTTTGTTCAACAAGGTTTTATATTGCAACCCCTTGCATGCATTGCGCCGATCACGGCTGCAGCGGCATTCTGGATTGAGTCTCTGGAAGAGAACATTAGTTCAGCTACTCTGGACGACATTACGGACAGGCTTAGAGTCCTTAAACTAGCTAATTCATTCATTTCAGAGGCCGTAGTACATCTTACTAAACTTACGGCGAAGAATTCAGGATTCGCCATTCAGGCACGCAGGGCGCTGTGGCTAAAATCCTGGTCAGCTGATGTTACTTCTAAGTCTAAATTGCTTTAATATACCTTTCAAAGGGCAGACCTTATTCGGGCCCGGGTTGAAAGAGATTATCGCTGACATTACAGGAGGTAAAGGCCATGCCCTGCCTCAGGACAAAGCCAAACCTAAGGCTAGACAGTCTAATTTTCGTTCCTTTCGTAATTTCAAAGCTGGAGCAGCATCAACTTCCTCTGCACCAAAACAGGAAGGAGCCGTTGCTCGCTACAGACAAGGCTGGAAACCTAACCAGTCCTGGAACAAGGGCAAGCAGACCAGGAAACCTGCTGCTGCCCCTAAAACAGCATGAATTGAGGGCCCCCGATCCGGGATCGGATCGAGTGGGGGGCAGACTTTCTCTCTTCGCCCAGGCTTGGGCAAGAGATGTCCAGGATCCCTGGGCGCTAGAGATAATATCTCAGGGATACCTTCTGGACTTCAAATACTCTCCTCCAAGAGAGAGATTTCATCTGTCAAGGTTGTCAACAATCCAGACAAAGAAAGAGGCGTTTCTACGCTGCGTACAAGAGCTCTTGTTAATGGGAGTAATCCATCCTGTTCCACGATCGGAACAGGGACAGGGGTTTTACTCAAATCTGTTTGTGGTTCCCAAAAAAGAGGGAACTTTCAGACCAATCTTGGACTTAAAGATCCTAAACAAATTCCTAAGAGTTCCATCGTTCAAGATGGAGACTATTCGGACAATTTTACCTATGATCCAAGAGGGTCAGTACATGACCACTGTAGATTTAAAGGATGCCTACCTTCACATACCGATTCACAAAGATCATTACCGGTACCTAAGGTTTGCCTTCCTAGACAGGCATTACCAGTTTGTGGCCCTTCCATTCGGATTGGCTACAGCTCCAAGAATCTTCACAAAGGTTCTGGGTGCTCTTCTGGCGGTACTAAGACCGCGGGGAATCTCGGTAGCTCCATACCTAGACGACATTCTGATTCAAGCTTCAAGCTTTCAAACTGCCAAGTCTCATACAGAGTTAGTACTGGCATTTCTAAGGTCACATGGATGGAAGGTGAACGAAAAGAAAAGTTCACTCGTTCCACTCACAAGAGTTCCCTTCCTGGGGACTCTTATAGATTCTGTAGAAATGAAGATTTACCTGACAGAGGACAGGCTAACAAGACTTCAAAGTGCTTGCCGCACCCTTCATTCCATTCAACACCCGTCAGTGGCTCAATGCATGGAGGTAATCGGCTTAATGGTAGCGGCAATGGACATAGTACCCTTTGCACGCTTACACCTCAGACCACTGCAACTGTGCATGCTAAGTCAGTGGAATGGGGATTACTCAGACTTATCCCCTTCTCTGAATCTGGATCAAGAGACCAGAAATTCTCTTCTATGGTGGCTTTCTCGGCCACATCTGTCCAGGGGGATGCCATTCAGCAGACCAGACTGGACAATTGTAACAACAGACGCCAGCCTTCTAGGTTGGGGTGCCGTCTGGAATTCTCTGAAGGCTCAGGGACAATGGAGTCAGGAGGAGAGTCTCCTGCCAATAAACATTCTGGAATTGAGAGCAGTTCTCAATGCCCTCCTGGCTTGGCCCCAGTTGACAACTCGGGGGTTCATCAGGTTTCAGTCGGACAACATCACGACTGTAGCTTACATCAACCATCAGGGAGGGACAAGAAGCTCCCTAGCTATGATGGAAGTATCAAAGATAATTCGCTGGGCAGAGTCTCACTCTTGCCACCTGTCAGCAATCCACATCCCGGGAGTGGAGAACTGGGAGGTGGATTTCTTAAGTCGTCAGACTTTTCATCCGGGGGAGTGGGAACTCCATCCGGAGGTCTTTGCCCAAATACTTCGACGTTGGGGCAAACCAGAGATAGATCTCATGGCGTCTCGACAGAACGCCAAGATTCCTCGTTACGGGTCCAGATCCAGGGATCCAGGAGCAGTCCTGATAGATGCCCTGACAGCACCTTGGGACTTCAGGATGGCTTACGTGTTTCCACCCTTCCCGATGCTTCCTCGATTGATTGCCAGAATCAAACAAGAGAGAGCATCAGTGATTCTAATAGCTCCTGCGTGGCCACGCAGGACTTGGTATGCAGACCTGGTGGACATGTCATCCTGTCCACCTTGGTCTCTACCTCTGAAACAGGACCTTCTGATACAGGGTCCCTTCAAACATCAAAATCTAACTTCTCTGAAGCTGACTGCTTGGAAATTGAACGCTTGATTTTATCAAGACGTGGGTTTTCTGAGTCAGTTATTGATACCTTAATACAGGCTAGGAAGCCTGTTACCAGAAAGATTTACCATAAGATATGGCGTAAATACCTATATTGGTGTGAATCCAAAGGTTACTCTTGGAGTAAGGTTAGGATTCCTAGGATATTGTCTTTTCTACAAGAAGGTTTAGAAAAGGGTTTATCTGCTAGTTCATTAAAGGGACAGATCTCAGCTCTGTCCATTCTGTTACACAAACGTCTGTCAGAAGTTCCTGACGTCCAGGCTTTTTGTCAGGCTTTGGCCAGGATTAAGCCTGTGTTTAAAACTGTTGCTCCACCATGGAGTTTAAACCTTGTTCTTAATGTTTTACAGGGCGTTCCGTTTGAACCCCTTCATTCCATTGATATAAAGTTGTTATCTTGGAAAGTTCTATTTTTAATGGCTATTTCCTCGGCTCGAAGAGTCTCTGAATTATCAGCCTTACATTGTGATTCTCCTTATTTGATTTTTCACTCGGATAAGGTAGTTCTGCGTACTAAACCTGGGTTCTTACCTAAGGTAGTTACTAACAGGAATATCAATCAAGAGATTGTTGTTCCTTCCTTGTGCCCAAATCCTTCTTCAAAGAAGGAACGTCTACTGCACAACCTGGATGTAGTCCGTGCTCTAAAATTTTACTTACAGGCAACTAAGGAATTTCGACAAACGTCTTCTCTGTTTGTCGTTTACTCTGGGCAGAGGAGAGGTCAAAAAGCTTCTGCTACCTCTCTTTCTTTTTGGCTTCGTAGCATAATTCGTTTAGCTTATGAGACTGCTGGACAGCAGCCTCCTGAAAGAATTACAGCTCATTCTACTAGAGCTGTGGCTTCCACTTGGGCCTTCAAGAATGAGGCCTCTGTTGAGCAGATTTGCAAGGCTGCAACTTGGTCTTCGCTTCATACTTTTTCCAAATTTTACAAATTTGACACTTTTGCTTAATCGGAGGCTATTTTTGGGAGAAAGGTTCTTCAGGCAGTGGTTCCTTCTGTATAGAGAGCCTGCCTATCCCTCCCGTCATCCGTGTACTTTTGCTTTGGTATTGGTATCCCAGAAGTAATGATGACCCGTGGACTGATCACACTTAACAGAAGAAAACATAATTTATGCTTACCTGATAAATTCCTTTCTTCTGTAGTGTGATCAGTCCACGGCCCGCCCTGTTTTTAAGGCAGGTAAATATTTTTTAATTTATACTCCAGTCACCACTTCACCCTTGGCTTTTCCTTTCTCGTTGGTCCTTGGTCGAATGACTGGGAGTGACGTAGAGGGGAGGAGCTATATGCAGCTCTGCTGGGTGAATCCTCTTGCACTTCCTGTTGGGGAGGAGTAATATCCCAGAAGTAATGATGACCCGTGGACTGATCACACTACAGAAGAAAGGAATTTATCAGGTAAGCATAAATTATGTTTTTTAATAATCCTATTAAAAACAAGGGCACTTTAATTCATCAGAATTGACATTTCACTGTTTTCTTAAAAAACTTACCTTTTAATCCTGAATGCCGCTCCAACAATTCCCCCGTCCGTCGGAAGCCTCTGCAGACGTCAGAAATAACGAATCAGGCTTCCTCCAATCACAGCTTTCCCCCCGGGGAATCTTGGCCTGATGCAACGCTGTGATTGGAGGAAGCCAGATTCGTCATTTTGGACCCACGAAGACGGCTTGCCACGGGTGGAGGAAGTGCTGGAGCGGCTGCCAGGATTAAAAGGTAAGTTTTTGAAGAAAACAGTGAAATGTCAATTTTGATGAATTAAAGTGCCCTTGTTTTTAATAGGTTTATTAAAAAACGGGCATTAATAAATCAAAATGGACCTTCACTTTAAAGGGATATGAAACCCAAACATTTTCTTTCGGGATTTAGATAGATAATGCAATGCAGCTTTCTAATTTACTTCTATTATCAATGTTTCTACATATCTTGGTTTCTTTTGTTGAAAAGCAGGGAGCACTATATGGCATCAGTTTTGCAAGAATGTTATCCATTTGCAGGAGAACTAGATGTCAGCACTATTTCCTGCCTTGTAGTGTTCCAAATGCCTACCTACGTATCTCCTCAACACAGAATTTCACGGGAACAAAGCAAATTTGATAAAAGAAGTAAATTGGAAACTTTTTTAAAATGGTCTGCTCTGTCTGAATCACAATATAATTTTGTGAGGTTTCATATCCCTTAAAATATTACAAGCTAGAGTTGACATTTTAGAATGTATGGTTCCTAGAACTTGCTAATCACTGACCTAATGAAGAGAAACTGTGTAGTGGAAAACATTTGTGCACTGAGTGAACAATTCACAACAATGAAATATTCCATTTAGCACCTACTTGGAAAATAAACGTTTTATTAGAATCTGTTGGCGCTCTAGAAATAACTACTACTAATAATTAATGTAGTAAAAATGGCTCTTTTTTCAGACACTGACTGTCCTCCAGAGATTGGATGTATGGTTATCTGGTGGGGGTGAACTGCGCGTTTGGAATCGGGAGTTCAAGCTCTTGTGTGAGACAGGCTACTTTATGGATAGAGGTATGGAAAAATGGCGCGTCGTGTTCTTTAATAAGAAGTGCTCGAGACCTTTTATTTGCAGGTTACTAAATGATGCGACTTTGTTTTAATGTGTTTATGTAAATACATTTCTAACCTTAGTTTTTATCAAGTGTGGTCACTGCCCAGCCTTTTTACACTGAAATTGGTTTTTAATGATGGCCAATAAACACATTTTTGTCAATCAAAACAAAATGTATACTTTTGTAAAAACCTCCTTCAAATGAGCATTATGCAGATGTAACTTATGTAACATGTATTTTATTCTCCTAGAAGTCTATTTGAGGAGGTATAGAGCATGCAATTTTAAGACACTTAAAGGGATATGAAAACTCAATATGCAAATATGTTAGTGCATTTTATTATTGCACTATTGCTTTCATATAAATGCATTTAACCTCTGCAAAGAGGTTAAATACTTAGTTAAAGTCAGCTTCACAACAGCAGTTCACCACTGGGAGCTTGGCTGAACACATCTGGTGAGCCAAAGGCAAGATGCATGTGTATAGCCACCAGTCACTTGCAGGCTCCCAGTACTGCGTTGCTGCTGAGGATATGAACATACACTTTTCAACAAAACATACAAAAAGAACAAAGTAAATTTGATAATGGAAGTGAATTGTGTCCAAAAATGACACACTGTCATAAAGGGGCAGTAAAGTCAAACTTACTTTCATGATTATGATAGACCATACAACTTTTAATGACTTTCCAATTTACTTCAATAATCTTATCTCCTTCCTTTTCTTGGTATCCTTTGTTGAAAATCATATGTAGGCAGGCTCAGGAGCAGCAATGCACTACTGGGAGCTTGTTGTTGATTGGTGGCTCTTGCACACCTACTGTATTCAGCTTACTACCCTGTTGCTCTGGAGCCGACTTTAACTAGGAGTTTAATCCCTTTACAGAGGTTAAACACATTGTTAAATGTAACTTAGAGGGCAATAATAAAAGGCCCTAACATATTAGAACATTCTCTTGCACTTCTATGCCCCATTTCAGTAGAAAATGCAATTAGAGAGGAGCATGCAGATGCTTTATAGTGTTTTATGGGATAAGCAAATTCTTACTTCAAAGAAATTACTAAGGTGGCTTCAGAGTGAGTTTTATTTATTTTACAATGTATTTTTACAATTTTAACAGGGAATTCACTATATAGGTACAAAAGCCAAAACCAGAATTCCAAAATACAAACTTATTCTGAAATCCACAAACTTTTTTATTTAATATTTCTTTTGTGAGATGAGGAAAGTCCATAGGCATCCATAACATACAGGATATATTTAGGAGGAGGTCAAGAGCTTTAATACCTCCCACCACCTCTCCCCAGTCATTTTGTTCTATCTAATTATTTATTGGGAGCTCAGACCTGATTTGAGACCCAGTAGCCCTCTTCCATCTTCACTGCAGGATAATTTCTCCAAAGATTCTGAATGAAGCAGGGGTAAAGGAATACCTCAATTATGGCATGTCGGTACACTCATGAGTAAATTTCTCAGTCATAATTGCCCTCAGGAGTCGCGGGAACCCTGTCTATTAGCCTCCATCTGAGGGGTTTCTGGTTTATCCACAAGTATACTCTGCAGTATATTTACTTGCACTGGATGGGCTCTCTACTGTATCAGCATTCTGTGAGGGGGGAAGGCCTAAGCAAGCTGTAAGATTCAGTGGAGGGGTGCTGCAGTAAAGGTAAGTGACTCGGACACTAAACACAGCCCAGGAACTATCCCTATCCCTGGGTTCACTATATTTCCTCACAGAACAAAAAAGCTACACCGTTTCTTTAAGAAAAGCGCTATTTGCCTTATGCAGTTAGTGGATCAGCTCATTATGGATGAGGTAGCCCTGTCCTGGTTCAATGCTATGACTGGCTCCAATGCTATGTTCAAGTCACCAGCTAATATGAGGGAACCTTTTTGGAGTTGTAGTATTTTAAGTATTGAGTAATTCATTGGAAGAACTTAGCCTGTTTAGTGTTGGGTGCATAGATGTTTGCCAATGTTATTGGTCTATTTCTCAGGAGGCCCACCATTTTTAACCGCCTGCCCCCTGGGCCTGAGTCGACAGTTAACAGCTGGAACGGTAAGGATCTATGTAAAAGTATTTATACTCAGACTTTTTTCTTTGAGTTAGATGAAAAGTGGCCAATCAGAAAGTCTTTGTTAGAGAATTTGGGTGAATGGTCTTTTGAAAAATGTGGATAAATATGTCAGCTTTAGATTTCTTGAACCAGGACAGGGCTACCGAGTGCTTAGTTGGTGAGTTTAGCCCTTTAACATTCAATGTGACTAATGTAAGTGACTGTGTCCCCATAAGCAAGGATGCTGAAGGGTTTATGTATTTTGTGATGTGCGACTGATGTGAAGGGTAAACCTGTGTCTAGAGGTTGGTATGTGGAAATTGAGTCCTCTGTAATGTGTAGATCTGGGTCCAGTTTTAACCCATTATATGTCCAGGAGGTGGGTGAGTACCCTCATACAAGCTGCTGAGGGGGTGAGTAATTTAAAAAAACTAAATCCAGAGAATTCCAAACTTGTAAATAAGTTGAATCAAGTTTTTTCATGATTCAGATAGAGAATTTGATTTTAAACAGCTTTCCAAATTACTTCTATTATCTAATTTGATTTGTTCTGTTGGTATTGTTTGCTGAAATTGATATCTAAATAGGCTCAGAGCTGCTGATTGGTGGCTGCACTTATATGCTTCATGTTATTGGCTCACCCAATGCGTTGACTAGCTCTCAGTTATGCATTGTTGCTTCTTCAATAAAGGATAAATGTGTTGGTTTCATGTCCCTTTAAAGCTCCGCCTAAAGTGCTTAAGGCTTTTAAAGCACAGACTATATCGCCAAAGAAGAAACCAGGCATTCCTTTTGCACCTTCAAACAGGTTCAGAGAAGAATTTAACAGCCTAGGAGGTAGTTTCTAAGGTTGATGGCGCTTTATCCACCTTAGCTAGACGCACTTCTATTCCTATGGAGCAAATTTCTTCATTTAGGGATCCAAGTGATTGCATACTTAGGAAATAATTCTCCCAATCGGCTCTTCAGCTTAGACCTGCAGTTGCAATCACCTGTGTGGCCGCTGAGGTGTCCTCCTGGTGTGATTCTTTTTCTCAGATGGTTTCTGATCAAACTTCTGTGGATATTGCCAACTGCATTAAAGTTCTTAAAATGGCTAATGATTTCATTTGTGATGCAGTCTGGGACATCATCAAAATTAATGTAAAAATATGTCCATTGCTGTTTTTTTTAGGATAGCTTTATGGTTTAAATCTTGGTCAGTTGACATGGCTTCTTAGAATAGACTATTATCAGTCTCTTTTGAAGGGTAGATGCTTTTTTAGATCAGAATTGGATTCTATTATCAAAACTGTCTCTGGAGGAAAATTGGGCTTTTCTTCCTCGGGACAATAAATCTAAGGGGAGGTACAAACAAACTAATTGCTTTTGTTCTTTTCACTCCCCTATAGATCAAAAGTTCCCTGCAACCAGAAGTCTGAATCCTCCAAACCTTTTTGGAAATCAGTATCTTCTTGGTCTAAAAACAAACAGACTAAAAAGACCATCTCAAATCAGAAATGTGCATGAATGTCAGACCTCCATGGGAAAGGTTTTATCTGATTCACGTTCCATAGGATCCTGTAAAAGCAGCTGCCTTTGTTCAATGTGCTCAAGACTTAGAGGATATGGGAGTGATCAAACCTGTTCTAATATCTCAACAGGGTCAGGGTTTCTACTCTTACCTCTTCATTATTCCAAAGAAGGAAGGCACTTATTGCCCTATTCTGGACTTAAAAACTCTAAACAAATTTGTTTGGGTACCCTCTTTCAAGATGGAGGACCAATTTATTACAACTATAAATTTAAAGTATGCATATCTGCATATTCCAACTCACAATGATCATTTCCAGTTGCTAAGGTTTGTTTTTCTCAAAAGCATTACCAATTTGTAGGATCCGGCCACTACCCCTCGCATCTTCACGAAGGTTGTAGGGTATCACTTAGCAGTGATCAGAGCTCTGGAAATCTCTATTGATCCTTATTTGGACGATATCTTGGTGCCAAGCTCCGTTACTTTTTTATGGCTACTGCTCATACCCACAGAATGGTATCTTTCCTTCAGGAACATGGATGGGAAATCAATGTCCCCAAAAGTTCGGAATCACCAGCCACAAGGGTGATCTCTCTGGGTGTGGTAATAAACTCAGTTCAATGCTCTGATTTTTACGGAACTAAGCAGAACCAAACTTCAGAACCCCCCCTGTCCTTTTCTACAGATGGCTCATTCTCCATCTGTAGCACAATGTATGGAAGTAATGGGTCTTATGATAGCAGCGTCAGATGTTGTACCTTTTACTCGCCTTCATCTTTGTCCTCTCTAATTGTCCATGCTTCAACAGTGGTCAAAGGATAGTTTCCATCTGGAACAGCACATAGAGCTCCGCTCTTCAGTCAAACAATCTCTCTCATGGTGGATGGAAAGTCCCTATTTGACCCATGAAGTTTCTTTTCTTCAACCTATCTGTATTGTAGTCACTACAGATGCAAGTCTGATGGGTTGGGGCCTGTTTGGGAGTCTCGAAGGGAGCGGCCAGTATGGTCCCCTCTGGAGACAAGGTAACCCATCAACATCCTAGAACTTCATGTGATTCTTCGGGCCCTTCAATCTTGGCGCCTTCTCAAATAGGAAAAAATAATTTAATTCCAGTAAGACAACGTCACTGCTGTGGTGTACATCAATCATCAGGGATGGACTTGAAGTCCCTTAGCTATGCTAGAGGTATCTCACATTCTTTCTTGGGCAGAAGAAAACCACTGCGCCCTATCAGGAGTTAACTATTGAGAAGCAGAATACCTGAGTCATCAGTCCGTCCATCCAGGGTAATGGTCTCTCCTTCAGGATGTGTTTGATTAATTAGTCCTGAGGTGGGATATTCCAGAAATAGATCTCATGGTGTCCAAATTGAACCGCAGACCTCCGGTCAAGAGATCCAAGGGCTCACATGATAGATGCTCTAGTTTGCACTTGGTACTTTCGTCTGGCCTTTCTTTTTTCCTCCATTTGTTCTTCCAAGAGTCATTGCAAGAATCAAACAGGAATTGGCTTCTGTAATACAGATGTCATCTCTTCCTCCATGGGCTCTACACTTAAGGAATGATCTGCTGTCTCAAGGACCCTTGTGTCATCGGGAACTCAAATCTCTGAATTTGATGGTGTGGAGGTTGAACCATTAGCTCTCAAAAACAGAGGTTTCTCATATTCTGTTTTCTCTACTTTACTGGAAGCTAGAAAGCCTGTTTCCCAGAAAATGTATCATAAGGTTTGGAAAGCTTACTTACTTTGGTGTTCTTTTAGAGGTTTCTCTTAAAAATTCTAGGGATTCTAAACGATTTCTAAGTTTCAGGATGTACTAGATAAAGGATAATTGGCTAGTTCTTGGAAAGGGTCAGATTTCGGCATTATCTGTTTTTTCTTCCTAATGGGAAAAAGTCCACAAAGACCCACCAGGCAAAAGGCATAAATACTCCTCCCACTTCTCCTATCCCCCAGTCATTCTTTGCCTTTCATCCCAGGAGGTTGGCAGAGATGTGTCAGAAGTTTTCTTTAAAATTATTTTATTTTTATTTTATTTTCATATGTCTCTTATGGAGGGTGCTATTCTTCAACATCGGACGGGAGTTTTAAGTAGTCCTGTCAGTCTCTCATGGAGGGCCTGGGCGAAAGTGAGAGTCCAGAGATGCAGTGGGAACATCCCCTGCAACACTATCCCAACTCGTATTCACAACTCTGTTTTCATCACTTGCCGAACTTTGCTTCGCTACATGCTGTCTTCTCTCAAGTCCATGACGGAGGCAATGCTACTATTCGTCACACTTGAAGGGCCGTGTTCCTGTTCCACGGCGTAGATCGGTTAATTTTGTTCCGTTATCTGTAATGTGTTTATTATGACAGTCAAGTACGGGTCTCGCTGAGTCACCTTTTGCTCCGATCTGGGAATCACTTGATAATTCCTCCTTAGGGTGGATAGTGAACAGGTAAGGGTTTATTTTCTATCATGTTTCTTATGTGATTCAACCTGCTTGTGTATGTGCATAGGGGCTCTATGGCCAAGACACATGCGTATGTGGAACATATTGGCTTGTTCTTCGGTTGTGGTTTACACGGCCTGGAACTATACCTTCGGGTTATGCCTATTTTATTCAGACTTGCATAACTTTTTCTGTGGTCCTAGTTTTTGCCGCCCTTTAGGGGCGTGCTTTTTGGAATTTTGCGGGGCATTTGGTGGCCGGGCGCGTTTCTATGCTTGGGTGGGGCTTCATCCCCTTCCGCATTCCTGATTGTGTGGAGACGGAGGAAAGAGTCTGCTCCGCTGAGGTCTGGTCATAGGAGGTGGTGAGTGCCCTCAGCCATTGGTGTCAGGTGTCAGTCGTTTTTTTCCCATTATCTGTTTATTTTGTATAGTCTTAAGCCATGGATGATTCCAATGCCTGGACTATTTTTATATCCGATTCCGAATCGTCCTCGGATGAGGATTGTAATTCTGAGATGTCCTCGGGTGAGGACCGTAATTTGGCCCGGTTCGGATTACTTTTCTTTCTGTTTTCCCTATGGGGATTCTGGGATTGCTTGATTCAAGTTTTCTATGGAAGTTGTTCCCGGATTTTGTTTTCTGGAGTTTTGAGTGTGACTTGTTACTTGTTAGTGAAGCATGTTGAGCATGGTTGGTACGGCGGGACCTACTGCTCGTTCAGCTATTTGTTTTTAAAAAACAAAAACAAACAAACACTATTCTTCTGGACCTTTGGGTCTGGACTTTGGAAGCACTTGGGATGGTCCGTGTCAGTCCACACCCGACGCTGTGTCCCTTTGCATCCCTGATCTGAGGGGTGTGGTCCTTACCATGTGGAGCGATTATACCCTTTTGAGCTACTGTTGATGGTTCTCCTTGAGTCTTTGCCATCGTGTAGTTTGGGTTATTGTGCGGAGGTTGCCAATGTCCTCTACCTCCGCCCCTGGGAGCTTTTAGGCTCTGATGGGATTTTGGATGTCACTGATGTCTGGGTTGTCTTTATCGCCCCTTGGGGGTTTGGGCCCGTGATAAGCTCGGTTCTTAAAGTCCTGTATTTCGGGGCTACTGGTTAAGTGTTTATCCCTAATGGACTCATGCTGTGGGTGTGGTTTGCAGTATCTTTTGTGTCATCCTGGATTTGATTGAGGTTCCTTTTCCTCATTGAGATGCCGCTGGTCGGCTTGGGGCATGTTGCCTTGGGCGTTGACTTATGGAAGTCTGGTTTCCTCCTTTATGACTCCATCATGGATCTCTGGGGAATGTCTAGGGTTTGGAGCAGTCTAGCTCTTTGTCCTATCTGTATGTTCCTGTTATGCCCCTAGGATTTGGGGTTTAGTCAGAACAGGTCCTATTGTCTCCCTTTTAGGTAGTCTAGGGTATTTTCGGTTTGATACCTTGATGGAGGATGGGCTCTGGGCCTTCTTGTAAGGGGGTTCCTTTTTCCCATTTCTCTTTCAAGTCTAGGATTAGTTCTAGCTTGGTTTGTCATTTTCCCCCTGTTGTCTCTGCCTTCTGCAGACTTGTTCACGGCACATGGGGTGGACTTGTTGGTCGCCTTGCGGTTTTTCCTGAGGGTCTCTTGGATCAGCTTCGCTGCCGAGTAAGCAGAAGCTTTACTGTGGGAAACAGCTGCATTCATTTTTCTTGGTCTGCTGATAAGCTATTGAGCCCAGGTGGCTTAGTGGTTAGCTTGTCTGACTAGCAGGTTGCAGTTCCTGAGTTTGTACTCAGCTATGATTAATTGCTATTTTCTATCTGATTCCTGCTTGCTTTCCCTTAGGGGTTATGTACTCAGGTTTTTGTTTTTTTCCCCCGGGGTCTGGTCGCTTTCTCAATCATGCCGGGTGGTCCTTCCCTTGCTTTTGTGTAAGGGATGGTTTCTATTGGTCAACTGATTTGACCTACGGTTAGTTTTACTACCCAGTTTGCGGAGGGTTGCTGTGGTCTCCAGGGCAACTGTTGTTCCTTAAATGCTAGCATGCACTTTGAGGTCCCTTGTGAGGTGTTTTTTTTCGGAACCCTCAGAGGAAGTTGGATTGTGGGGATCTCCTTGCTCAGAAAGTTTGACTCAGGAAGGATGTTCTGCTGTTCTGCGGTCTATAGTGGTGTAGTGTTGGTCTGCGCTGTTTCAGCTGTGCAGGAGCGGGATGTTTATTATTATCGGTTATTTGTAGAGCGCCAACAGATGTTTCGTATCCGTTTTCGGATGGGGGCTCTTCTTATTTTTGCGCCACTAGTTTTTATCATCCTTTTTTCTGTCTCCTGAGTTTTTCTCTGGCTACGGAAATTTTTTCATTGCTTGTGAGATGTCCTCAGTCTCTTGTGGTCTGGGGTGTGGGACTCAGTCTGTTTTCATCTGCTCTCTGGGGTGAGGGTTTTTCCTTCACGTCCTCGTTTATTTGGTGGTGTGTGTCCACGTTGTCTCGCTGTCCTGGTGTTTGCTGGGTTTTAGATTCGTTTGTTTCTCTTCTGGTCCCTTCCGGGCTTTTCATATAGTCTGTTTGGGTGTAGCCTACGGAGTGGCTTAGGGTTGTCTCCTTGTCACCCTGGGCGGTGTTCCTTTCTTCTGTCTTGTATCTTCCCTCTGGGAATTTTTAGTCGGGTTCCCTTGCTTGGTGAGGGGCTGTGGCGGGGTTGTTGCCCCTGTCAGATGCTGTCCTGGAGGTGGGTGCTCTCGGTGGGCCCACTCGTGGTTCTATCTAGGTTCTTTGGACTGTTGGTAGATTTTTGTCTCTGGGACTGCTTTTTGCAAAATGTTTTTTGTTCCCTGTGTTTCTTGGGAATCTGTTTTTAGATGGGTGCCTTTATTGGTGCGCCTCTTACCCTCCCATTTTGGCATTCTGTGTCCTCTCTGGCTTGGGTATAAATTTTCCATAAGTAATGAATGCGCGTGGACTTTTTTACCATTAGGAAGAAAATCATTAATTAAGCTTACCTGATAATTTCCTTTTCTTCCGTGTGAAAGAGTCTACAGCCTCCCGCACGTTTTTTTGAGGCGTTGTTGTTTTTATCTTCTGGCACCCTTTCACCTTGATGCTTCTTCCACTGTTCCTTGTTCCTCGGCTAAATGACTGGGGGATAGGGGAAGTGGGAGGAGTATTTATGCCTTTTTGCTGGTGGGTGTTTGCCTCCTCCTGGTGGCCAGGTTCTTATTTCCCATAAGTAATGAATGCGGCTGTGGACTTTTCCCACGGAAAAAAAAGGAAATTATCAGGTAAGCATAATTTATGGGTTTTTTTTCAAGGAAAAAAAAAAATAGCCAAAATACCTGATGATCAAACGTTTGTCCAAGCCTTGATGAGAATGGCATTTGAATCTGATTCTTTCTGTTCTAAAAAGTTCCCTCTTTTAACCTATGCTCTCCTTGGACCTTAGGTTATTGCCATGGAAGGTTCTCTTTCTTTTACCCATTTCTTCCTCTAGAAGAGTTCCTGAAATATCTGCTCTGTCTTCTGATCACCCCTTCTTGATTTTTTATCAAGATAAAGCGGTCCTCCAGACTAAATATAATTTTCTTTTGAAGGTAGTGTCATCAGAAATATTATATATATATATATATATTTTAATCAGGAAATTGTTGTTCCTTCTCTATGAACAAATCCTTCTAACCCTAATGAACGCCTACTTCACAACTTGAATGTAGTCAGAGCCTTAAAATTCTATCTTCAGGTTACTAAAGAACTTTAGTCAGTTTTCTAGCTTGTTTGTCCACTTTTCAGGTCCCAGAAAGGGTCAAAAGACTACAGCGGTGGCCTTTGCATTATGGCTAAAACAGACTATTCGTAACCTTTACTTGGTTGTGGGAAAAGCGCCTCCAAAAAGAGTAACACTGCATTCTACTAGATCTCTATCTACTACTTGGGCCTTCAAAAATGTTACCTCCTTGGAACAGATCAGCAAGGTGGCAACTTGATCTTCTCTTCATACCTTTTCTAATTTTTTTCATATTGACATTTATTCTTCTTGTGAAGCTGCTTTTGGCAGGTAAGTCCTTCACGCTGCAGTTTTCGGCAAATAGGCACTGCTATCATTTTGTCCCACCCATCCTTAACATGGACTCTCAGCTTGGGTATTGTATCCCACATGTTATGGACACCTATGGACTCTCATCATCTTACAAAAGAAAACAGAATTTATACTTTCTTTCAGGATCTGGAAAGTCCATAGGATTTGTCTGCATTTTTACTAAATGGGCGATAGTTCTTATTTGCACTTCTTAAGCCTGCTTTCTGTCTTTCCTACCTTTTTCTTTCTTTCTTTCTCCTCTGCTATGCTATAAGTAAACTGAGTGGGGAGGGGAGGTGGAAGGGATTAAAGCTCTTGTGATTGTTCATGACTTCCTCCTAGAGGCAGGAAATATATCCTAAATCCTATTCTGAAATGTAAATCTTTTCTAGTCCTAAGCAGTTTGGATAAAGTTTTTTTTTACCTGTAATACATTTCTAAAGTATGTGTGAATAGAATGTGATTGTAATTTTTATTTGTTTTTAGGCATCAGCGCATTGATTGAATTGCCTAAGAATTGTGTTGCTGCAGCAGTTGGAAAAGATTTGAGTGAGTGTTTTATCATAAGCAAAATATTGTACCAGCATTTAATATGTTATTTGTAACTGTACAATTCTCATTTAAGATATGTTTACCACCTTAAAGCCCTACAAAGCCTTGTGTATGTGTATTGTCAGTATATACCATGGTTATAAATATAATTTATTTATATTATTCTTTAAAATAACCTCCAATAAAAATGTATATACGAAACAATTGCAATTGTTATTTATTCCTAAATTCTTGAGATTAGTTAAATTTATAAACACATTGAAATATATTAAGTAGAAACTAGCTTTGAATCAACTATGCACGCTTATTCCGTTACAATATTCTATACAACAGATCATAAAAAATATACCTTTAAAATTAACCTTACTCACAATGAATCGCATTAAAATATCAGAATATGGACCGCTAACTTCACAGTGTTTAGATAAACAATATACCAAGATACTTTACACAAATCTTATTGGGTCTCAATAGATTTAAGATAACTTTCAGACAAGTATAATTAAGTTATTTAGCCCACAAATTATTCTATATAACTTCAATTAAAAACATCAGAAATTGTATATATTATTAATGCAAACAGCCAATTTATATGCCAATATGTCTGACCTGAAATGACCTCTTATTAAGCTACAATAAGCCAAATTCTAATATATATATATATATATATATATATATATATATATATATATATATATATATATAAAAATAACTGTAATTAATGTATGATATTAAATATATATACAAAATTCTTTCTAAACATTAATATTTAATACCAGTATACTTACTACCCTTAGTCTAATTTAATATTAAATATAAAAATAAATTCTCTTTTAAAATCACAACTACGATATAACTATAATTTTAGAATACCTTTGATTTAAATATTTTTTATATATATATTCCACTTCCAGAATTTCTTGTGGGTCAAGAAGGATTTATCCACTATGCGCAAAGGTACAGGCCTCAAAATGTTATCTTCCTTTGTTCAAGAAAGTGTCCAAAAATGGCAGAGAATATACTTTGCACCAAAATCTGTGTATTTTTCTCTCCAAAAGTTATGCTTCTTTGAGTCTGTCTTTTGTCTACTGTGTGTGTGTGGGTCTTTATTCAAAATAAAGAATCCCTCCTCCTTTTCTTTAATCATTCCCACAAGAATTGGATAGGCCCTTACCGATGCTTGTCCCTGATTGGCCCTTGGATCTGAACATCTCATAGGTTATTTTGGGAAACGCCTCACTGAACAATCAATTACCTTTTGGTTGCAATACCATCTTTGAACTATAGGTGGCAGCAGACAACCAGAAATGCAGTTTTACCATCAAATATTGCTGCAGTTTAAATAGCAAAAATATTATGTTTATCAAATACTATTTATTGATATTAATAAACCTGTCTGGTCACATGTCTGTCCCATCTAATATAATCTAAATATATGTGTTAAACTTATATTTGCCATGATTCAGGATAATCGGTTTTCCTTCGTTCAGACTGTCATTTTCATTTTTTTGGGAAAATGCATATGAATTATATTTTTTCTTACCTTTAAAAAGATGCTGCCTGATGTCGGTTCTACCAAAGCTAAGTGCATTTGTTGTAAACTTTTGGTAACTGTTCCTCCGGCTGTAGTTTGTGCTAGTTGTCATGATAAACTATCAAACGCAGATAATATTTCCATTGGTAATAATCCATTACCTGTTGTTGTTGTTCCTTAATCATCTAATGTTCAGGATGTTCCTGTTAATGTTAAAGAATTTGTTTCTAATTCTATTCGGAAGGCTGTGTCTGTTATTCCTCCTTCTAGTAAAACTTCTCATATTTCAGATGAATTTTTAAATGACCGCCATCATTCTGACTTATCTATTTCTGATGAGGATCTTTCTGGTTCAGAAGATTCTGCCTCAGATATTGACACTGATAAATCTTCATATTTGTTTAAAATGGAGTTTATTCGTTCTTTACTTAAAGGACCAGTCAACACTGTAGATTTGCATAATCAACAAATACATGATAAGAAGACAATGCAATAGCACTTAGTGTAAACTTCAAATGAGTAGTAGATTTGTGTTAAATAAATTGCAAAGTTATGTCTATTTCCACTCCCCCTGTATCATGTGACGGTCATCAGTCAATCACAAATGCATATATGTATATGCTGTGAAATCTTGCACATGCTCAGTAGGAGCTGGTGACTCAAAGTTTAAATATAAAAAGACTGCACATTTTGTTAATGGAAGTAAATTGGAAAGTTTTTTAAAATTGCATGCTGTATCTGAATCATGAAGTTTTTTGACTTGAGTGTCCCTTTAAAGAAGTGTTGATTGCATTAGATATGGAGGAGTCTAGTCCTCTTGATATTAAAACTAATAAGCGTTTAAATTCAGTTTTTAAACCTCATGTAGTAATTCCAGAAGTTTTTCCAGTTCCTGATGCTATTTCAGAAGTAATTTCTAGGGAATGGAATAGTCTGGGTACTTCATTTACTCCTTCTCCAAGGTTTAAGAAATTGTACCCTTTGCCATCTGATAGATTAGAGTTTTGGGAGAAAATCCCCAAAGTTGATGGGGCTATCTCTACTCTTGCTAAACGTACTACTATTCCTACTGCAGATAGTACTTCTTTTAAGGATCCTTTAGATAGGAAACTTGAATCCTTTCTAAGGAAGGCTTATTTATGTTCAGGTAATCTTCTTAGACCTGCTATTTCTTTGGCTGATGTTGCTGCAGCTTCCTCTTTCTGGTTGGAGGCTTTAGCGCAACAAGTGCCAGACCATAATACTCATAGCATTGTTAAACTTCTTCAACATGCTAATAATTTTATTTGTGATGCCATCTTTGATATCATTAGAATTTATGTCAGGTATATGTCTTTAGCTATTTTAGCTAGAAGAGCTTTATGGCTTAAAGGGACATTAAACACTAAATACATGCTAGATAGAATGATGCATTCAAAGAAAAGATTAGTCCATGACTAACATGTAGATGTATTTTTTAAAGTTTCATTAGTTGTTTAAAACGTGACAAAATAAGTGTAAAGTTTTAGTGTCTATAAAACACTGGGAGCTGCCATGTTGTAACTTGTGTTACCTTCTCTGCTGTGGCCAATTAGGGTCATTTATAAATAGGTCACTAGAGTATGCAGCCAATGGTTGTGCTGGATTTAACAGTGTTCTGCACTTCCATTTCTAACAGGAACTGAAAAGCTCACAATTTCAGAATGGAATTGCAGGCAAAGAGGACAAAATAAATAATGAAAGTATATTGCTGAGTTGTTTTATTATATTCAATTTATCATTTTATATTACCATCTCAAAGTGTTTAATGTCCCTTTAAGTCTTGGAATGCAGATATGACTTCTAAGTCAACATTGCTTTCTCTTTCTTTCCAGGGTAATAAATTATTTGGTTCTCAGTTAGATTCAATAATTTCAACTGTTACTGGGGGGAAGGGAGCCTTTTTGCCTCAGGACAAAAAATCTAAAGGAAAATATAGGGCTGCTAATCGTTTTCGTTCCTTTCGTCAGAATAAGGAACAAAAGCCTGACCCTTCCCCTAAAGGTACAGTTTCCGTTTGGAAACCTTCTCCAGTCTGGAATAAATCCAAGCCTTTTAGAAAGTCAAAACCAGCTCCCAAATCCGCATGAAGGTGCGGCCCTCATTCCAGCACAGCTGGTAGGGGGCAGGTTACGATTTTTCAAAGATGTTTGGATCAATTCGATTCAAAGTCTTTGGATTCAGAACATTGTTTCACAAGGGTACAGAATAGGTTTCAAGGTAAGACCGCGGGTGAGAAGATTTTTTCTCTCACGCATTCCAGTAAACCCAGTGAAGGCTCAGGCGTTTCTGAAATGTTGTTTCAGACCTGGAGTCGGCTGGGGTAATTGTGCCAGTTCCAGTTCTGGAACGGGGTCTGGGGTTTTACTCAAATCTGTTCATTGTACCAAAGAAGGAGAATTCCTTCAAACCAGTTCTGGATCTAAAAATATTGAATCATTATGTAAGGATACCAACATTCAAAATGGTGACTATAAGGACTATTCTGCCTTTTGTTCAGCAAGGGCATTAAATGTCTACAATAGACTTACAGGATGCATATCTTCATATTCCAATCCATCCAGATTACTATCAGTTTCTGAGATTCTCTTTTCTAGACAAGTATTACCAGTTTGTTGCTCTTCCGTTTGGCCTAGCAACAGCTCCAAGGATCTTTTCAAAGGTTCTCGGTGCCCTTCTCTCTGTAATCAGAGAACAGGGTATTGCAGTATTTCCTTATTTGGTCGATATCTTGGTACTTGCTCAGTCTTTACATTCTGCAGAATCTCATACGAATCAACTTGTGTTTTTTCTTCAAAGACATGGTTGGAGGATCAATTTACCAAAAAATTCCTTGATTCCTCAGACAAGGGTAACCTTTTTGGGTTTCCAAATAGATTCAGTGTCCATGACTTTGTCTCTAACAGAAAAGAGACGTCTGAAATTGGTTTCAGCTTGTCGAAACCTTCAGTCTCAATCATTCCCTTCGGTAGCTTTGTGCATGGAAATTCTAGGTCTCATGACTGCTGCATCGGATGCGATCCCTTTTGCTCGTTTTCACATGAGACCTCTACAGCTTTGTATACTGAACCAATGGTGCAGGGATTATACAAGGATATCACAATTAATATCCTTAAATCCCAATGTTCAATCTTCTCTGATTTGGTGGTTGGATCACCATCGTTTAATTCAAGGGGCCTCTTTTGTTCGTCCAACCTGGACTGTGATCTCAACAGATGCGAGTCTTTCAGGTTGGGGAGCTGTATGGGGATCTCTGACAGTGCAGGGGGTTTGGGAATCTCAGGAGGCGAGATTACCAATCAACATTTTGGAACTGCGATTTTCAGAGCTCTTCAGTTCTGGCCTCTTCTGAAGAGAGAATCGTTTATTTGTTTTCAGACAGACAATGTCACAACCGTGGCATATGTCAATCATCAAGGTGGGACTCACAGTCCTCAGGCTATGAAAGAAGTATCTCGGATACTTGTTTTGGCGGAATCCAGCTCCTGTCTAATTTCTGTGGTTCAAATCCCAGGTATAGACAATTGGGAAGCGGATTATCTCAGTCGCCAGACATTACATCCGGGCGAATGGTCTCTTCACCCAGAGGTATTTCTTCAGATTGTTCAAATCTGGGGACTTCCAGAAATAGATCTGATGGCCTCTCATCTAAACAAAAAACTTCCAAGGTATCTGTCCAGATCCAGGGATCCTCAGGCGGAAGCGGTGGACGTGTTGTCACTTCCTTGGAATTATCAACCTGCTTATATCTTTCCGCCTCTAGTTCTACTTCCAAAAGTGATTTCCAAAATCCTAATGGAGCGTTCGTTTGTACTGCTGGTGGCTCCAGCATGGCCACACAGGTTTTGGTATGCGGATCTCGTTCGGATGGCCAGTTGCCAACCTTGGACACTTCCGTTAAGGCCAGACCTTCTGTCTCAAGGCCCATTTTTCCATCAGGATCTCAAATCATTAAATTTGAAGGTATGGAGATTGAACGCTTAATACTTAGTCATAGAGGTTTCTCTGACTCAGTGATTAATACTATGTTACAGGCTCGTAAATCTGTGTCTAGAAAGATTTATTACTGAGCTTGGAAGACCTACATTTCTTGGTGTTCTTCTCATAAATTCTCTTGGCATTCTTTTAGAATTTTTAGAATTTTACAGTTTCTTCAGGATGGTTTGGATAAGGGTTTGTCTGCAAGTTCCTTGAAAGGACAAATCTCTGCTCTTTCTGTTCTTTTTCACAGAAAGATTGCTAATCAGCCTGATATTCATTGTTTTGTACAGGCTTTGGTTCGTATAAAGCCTGTCATTAAGTCAATCTCTCCTTGGAGTCTTAATTTGGTTCTGAGGGCTTTACAGGCTCCTCCGTTTGAACCTATGCATTCTCTGGATATTAAATTACTTTCCTGGAAAGTTTTGTTCCTTTTGGCCATCTCTTCTGCTAGAAGAGTTTCTGAGTTATCTGCTCTCTTGTGAATCTCCTTTTCTGATTTTTCAGCAGGATAAGGCGGTGTTGCGGACTTCCTTTAATTTTGTACCTAAAGTTGTGAATTCTAACAACATTAGTAGAGAAATTGTTGTTCCTTCATTGTGTCCTAATCCTAAAAATTCTCTGGAGAGATCTTTACATTCTTTGGATGTAGTAAGAGCTTTGAAATATTATGTTGAAGCTACTAAAGATTTCAGAAAGACTTCTAGTCTATTTGTTAGCTTTTCTGGTTCTAGGAAAGGTCAGAAGGCTTCTGCCATTTCTTTGGCGTCTTGGTTAAAGTCTTTGATTCATCATGCTTATGTGGAGTCGGGTAAATCCCCACCTCAGAGGATTACGGCTCTTTCTACTAGGTCAGTTTCTACTTCCTGGGCTTTTAGGAATGAAGCTTCTGTTGATCAGATTTGCAAAGCAGCAACTTGGTCTTCTTTGCATACTTTTACTAAATTCTACCATTTTGATGTTTTTTCTTCTTCTGAAGCAGTTTTTGGTAGAAAAGTACTTCAGGCAGCTGTTTCAGTTTGATTCTTCAGCTTATAATTTCAGTTTATTTCATTATAAGATTAAAACTTTTTGATTTGGGTTGTGGATTATTTATTCAGCGGAATTGGCTGTCTTTATTTTATCCCTCCCTCTCTAGTGACTCTTGCGTGGAAGTTCCACTTCTTGGGTATCTGCTATCCCATACGTCACTAGCTCATGGACTCTTGCCAATTACATGAAAGAAAACATAAATTATGTAAGAACTTACCTGATAAATTCATTTCTTTCATATTGGCAAGAGTCCATGAGGCCCACCCTTTTTTGTGGTGGTTATGATTTTTTTGTATAAAGCACAATTATTCCAATTCCTTATTTGATGCTTTCGCTCCTTTCTTATCACCCCACTTCTTGGCTATTCGTTAAACTGAATTGTGGGTGTGGTGAGGGGTGTATTTATAGGCATTTTGAGGTTTGGGAAACTTTGCCCCTCCTGGTAGGAATGTATATCCCATACGTCACTAGCTCATGGACTCTTGCCAATATGAAAGAAATTAATTTATCAGGTAAGTTCTTACATAAATTATGTTATGTCTATCTGACTTATTCTGTATATCAGTTCATTTGATATACTGCTACATATTTAATTTCCTAGTCACATCTTATATCATAGAAATACATGAGCATTATAGTTATTTATTAATACATGTCTCAACAGTGTTTAAGACATGGGCTCAAAATCTATGAGGCATTTATATATTAACTTATATTATCTTATTTAGAAATCTCATCTTCACATCAGTTCTCCCCTGTAATGTTAATTAGATTTCTGGAAAACAAAGAAAAATGTATTTATCCTGAAATAAACTGGTTAAACATTTTTAATTGATTATAGCTACTTATTACATTCAGCAAATACTTATCTAGTATGTTATTGTCAGGCATTTCATCTCAGATCTACAATTATATACATTTTTATACAATACTGAGGTATATCTTACTGAAGTTTAAACATAAGTTGTACTTTAACCCTTTGAGTGCTAAGCACTTTCCCACCTGGGTACTAAGATTTTTTTTTTTTTTTTTTAAATGTAAACTTTTTTTTTTCTTCAGACCCCCAAGATTTACACTGTTAGAAAGGTTAGGCGATTACCTTTCCAACAGTGGGTCTTGGGGGTCTGTAGCTGCTTAGATGCCTGAGATACAGGCTTCTAAGCAGCATGCCCCCTGCTCCTATACTTAACATTAAGTATAAATAAAGTTGCACGGTGACGTCATTGCGTGTGACGTCACCACGCATCACATGAAGCCCCGGCGATGCCTGTCACTATGCAGGCACGATCACCAGGGTAGGAGCGGGTGGGAGACGCCAGATCTCCCTCAAGGTGGGAGAGTGCTAAACTCTGTGACGGCTCAGAGCAGTCATTAGCACTCAAAGGGTTAAAAATGAATTTCAAAGTTACAATGCAACATGTGTTTCTGCTTAGCATCTTAATGTGTAGCTGAGGTTAAGGGCAATTAACAGGCCTGTGCTAATTACTATATTCTCAGAATTTCGTTTGCATATATTTAGGCCTCAAAGAGTTCAGTCCCAGACCCAGCAACTGTATATCTCCACATGGGGTCATTACCTGATGAACATTTCTTACAAGGAAGAAAGATCAGTAAATCAAACTTGAGAGAGCTATGTTTGTGTATTTCATTATCAGTTCAGACTGAGCGACTGCTTCCAGGGGCCTGTAGTTTATTATCTTTCTTCACTAATTGAACAATTGTATCATCCCTTTTGTTTTCTCTTAGAAGTATTGAGCAGCTATGGGGGTCAGTAGTGATCTGATAGGGAATCTTTGAAAACAATTCCTTTGTTCTCAGATGTTCTGTAATCAGGAAAAGGCATCTCATGCCTGACCTCAGATTTGCAATACACAGAATGTATTCAGCGATAAAAGTAGCATGCTCAAATTTAATATTTGATAGGTTGCATACTTATTTTATCTTAATATATATATATATATATATATATATATATATATATATATATATATATATATATATATATATATATATATATATACACATATACATATACAGTGGATATAAAAAGTCTACACCCCCTGTTAAAATGTCAGGTTTCTGTGATGTAAAAAAATTAGACAAAGATAAATCATTTCAGAACTTTTTCCACCTTTACTGTGACCTATAAACTGTTCAACTTAATTGAAAAAAAACAAACTAAAATAATGTGGTTGCATAAGTGTGCACACCCTCTTATAACTGGGGATGTAGCTGTGTTCAGAATTAAGCAATCACATTCAAAACCATGTTAAATAAGAGTCATAACACACCTGCCATAATTTTAAGTGCCTCTGATTAACCCTGAATACAGTTCAGCTGTTCCAGTAGGTCTTTCCTGACATTTTCTTAGTCGCGTCCTACACAAAAGCCATGGTCTGCAGAGAGCTTCCAAAGCATCAGAGTTATCTCATTGTTAAAAGGTATCAGTCAGGAGAAGGGTACAAAAGAATTTCCAAGGTATTAGATATACCATGGAACACAGTTAAGACAGTCGACATCAAGTGGAGAACATATGGCACAACAATGACATTACCAAGAACTTGATGTCCCTCCAAAACTGATGAAAAGACGAGAAGAAAACTGGTCTGGGAGGCTACCAAGAGGCCTACAGCAACATTAAAGGAGCTGCAGGAATATCTGGCAAGTACTGGCTGTGTGGTACATGTGACAACAATCTCCCGTATTCTTCATATGTTTGGGCTTTGGGGTAGACGGCAAGACGAAAGCCTTTTCTTGCGAAGAAAAACATCCAAGCCCAGCTAAATTTAGCAAAAACACATCTGAAGTCTCACAAAAGCATGTGAGAAAAGGTGTTATGGTCTGATGAAACCAAGGTTGAACTTTTTGGCAATAATTTCAAAATATATGTTTGGCGCAAAAACAACACTGCATATCACCAAAAGAACACCATACCCCCACAGTGAAGCATGGTGGTCGGAGAATCATGCTTTGGGTCTGTTTTTCTTCAGCTGGAACTGGGGCCTTATTCAAGGTAGAGGGAATTATGAACAGTTCCAAATACCAGTCAATATTGGCACCAAACCTTCAGGCTTCTGCTAGACAGCTGAACATGAAGAGGAACTTCATCTTTCAGCATGACAACGACCCAAAGCATACATCCAAATCAACAAAGGAATGGCTTCACCAGAAGAAGATTAAAGTTTTGGGATGGCCCAGCCAGAGCCCAGACCTGAATCCAATCGAAAATCTGTGGGTTGATCTGAAGAGGGCTGTGCACAGGAGATGCCCTTGCAATCTGACAGATTTGGAGTGTTTTTGCAAAGAAGAGTGGGCAAATCTTGCCAAGTCTAGATGTGCCATGCTGATAGACTCATACCCAAAAGACTGAGTGCTGTAATAAAATCAAAAGGTGCTTCAACAAAGTATTAGTTTAAGGGTGTGCACACTTATGCAACCATATTATTTTAGTTTTTTAGTTTTACTTACTTGAGTTGCATAGTTTATAGGTCACATTAAAGGTGGAAAAAGTTCTGAAATGATTTGTCTCATTTTTTTTTACATCACAGAAACCTGCCATTTTAACAGGGGTGTGTAGACTTTTTATTTCCACTGTGTATGTATATATATATATATATATATATATATATATATATATATATATATATATATATATATATATATATATATATATATATATATATGTATATATATGTATGTGTGTATTGTCTACTGACATTCACAGATACCCTGACAGTATATATTGATATTGATCTAGGCCCATGTTGGTATATTTCATGCCACTAATTCGCTGCCAAATGCGATCGTAACTTTTTTACAAACTTTGGGATTCCAACTGAAATTGTTTACATACCACGTATGCAGTTATAAGACAAATCATTGTATATTTTTTCAGAAATAGCAGACATGCGTGGCTTTGACATTGCTTTTTGGTAATTAGAAGGCCACTAATAGGAGCTGCACACCACATTTCTGAAATTCCAGGCAGAAAAGGGGTTAATCAGGTAGCTTGTAATATTAAGTTTACCTGTAGTTAAGTTTACCAATGTGAACTTTAAGTGCTTTTTTTCATTTTTCTATTTTTTTATTTTCTGCAGTGTAGGTACACTTGCACACAGTTTTTTCAGGTAGATTGTTCCAATTATCTTGGATAAC
>NC_069500.1:184589494-184591994 GCF_027579735.1 Bombina bombina
AAACATAATTTATGCTTACCTGATAAATTCCTTTCTTCTGTAGTGTGATCAGTCCACGGCCCGCCCTGTTTTTAAGGCAGGTAAATATTTTTTTTTTTTTAATTTATACTCCAGTCACCACTTCACCCTTGGCTTTTCCTTTCTCGTTGGTCCTTGGTCGAATGACTGGGAGTGACGTAGAGGGGAGGAGCTATATGCAGCTCTGCTGGGTGAATCCTCTTGCACTTCCTGTTGGGGAGGAGTAATATCCCAGAAGTAATGATGACCCGTGGACTGATCACACTACAGAAGAAAGGAATTTATCAGGTAAGCATAAATTATGTTTTTATATATGTTAGTGTGTGTGTGTGTGTATACACATACATACACACCTATATGAACTTGATGGATATGCCATTCCAGAACCATGGACATTAATATGGATTTGGCTCCCCTCTTTGCATTTCTCTTCTGGGAAGGCTGTTAACAACATTGGAGTGTGTCTGAGGAAATTTGTGCTCATTTAGCCAAAAAGCAATTGTGAGGTCAGCTACTTGATGTTGTACATGAATATCTAACTTGTAATAGCAGTTCAAATATACCCTAAAACTCTAAAGGCTTTCAGTTGGGCTGAGGTCAGATCTGTGCTAGCCACTTTAGATACTCCACACCAAACTCGTCAAACCATGTCTTCACAGACCTAGATGAAACTGGTACAGGAAAAGGCCTTCCCCAAACTGTTGCCACAAAGTTAGAAGCACCCAGTTGTCTAAAATGGCTTTGTATCCTGTAGCATTAAGATGACCCTTCACTGGAACTAAGGGGCCTAGTCCAAACCCTGAAAACACAGCTCCAGACCATTATCCCTCTTCAGCTAACTTTACAGTAGGCATTATGCATTCTATTAGGTAACATTGTTCTGACGTCCTCCACATCCAGATTCTTTCACCAGACTGCCAGATATCGAAGCATGATTCAACACTCCAGAGAAACACGTTCCACTGCGCAATACTTCTGTTGCAGTAAACTTTTCGCCTTCCAGCAGATACTTTACATTGTGAATGTTGATGGGAGGCTTGTGTACATGCTGGGCCATGGAAACCCATTTCATAAAGCTTGTGCTGATATTGCTTTTAGAGGCAGTTTTGAATTCCGTAGTGAGTTTGAACACTGGGCGCACGCTCTGTGAGTTTTCTTGGTCTACCACTTTGTGGTGGGGCTGCTCAAAGATGCTCCACTTCATAATAACATAACTTACATTTGGCTGGAGCAGATCTAATAGGGTAGAAATTGTGGCAGCCTATGATAGTGCTCTGTTTAAAGTCAATTAGCTCTTCATTTCAACCCATTGTACCGCCAAAGTTTGTCTGTGAAGATTTCATCACTTGGTGCTGGGTGCTAGATTGTATGCACATGTTAGCAATTGGTGTTGCGTAAACACCTAAACTCAGTAATTAGTAGGGGTGTCTACATACTGTTCACCATATAGTGAATATATACATACATACATACGGGGCTTGAAATGTTCACTAGTCCCAACCGAGTAAAAATTTGCAGCAGAAGAGTAAAAATATGTATGTTTCCTATCTTTTAAATGGGCTAGTAACTTTTTCCATCTGGGCTAGTAACGTTTAACCAAACATGAATAGAAAAGTCCAGTACAAGCTTCAGTGGGTGCAAAGCTGCCACAAGGTCCTACATCAAAACCCCATTCAAGAGAATCCAAAACACAGGCGGCAGCAGCACTCTAGTAAACTTAAATCTTCAGGTTTATTGTAGCATCACAAACCATGAGAAACAGCAATGTTTCGGGCTACATGCCCTTAGTCATGCTATGTAACTTTTAACCCCTGACTAGTAAACTATAGTGATATTTTTTCCACCGCTGTATGTATTTGTATGCATGTGTGCGTTTTTAAATAAAGCTTTCTTTACACAGCGCCTAGAGTACCCTCTTTTATAGAAACTTTGAGCCATCTCTTTTGATTGAATATTAAACGTAGATTTATCTGTACGTATTCTACATAAACGTAACAATTGTTCATAAGGTATGCCGCCTTTAAAAATTTCAGGATTATAGCTAGACCCCAAAAGGAGGCTATTAGAAGCTGTATTTTACGGTATACCTCTGTGACAAGTGCACACACATCTATGTTGCAGTATAAACATCAGTTACCAATAGTTAATTAGGTAATTATCTAACAGTCAATTTTAGTAATGGTTAGAGGACAGACTAATTCATGTGCATGTATATTACAAGAGTGTACTTGTAATTTAATAAGAGTTTACTTGACAATGCAATAAGGTGACCATGTCTACTTAATGCTTTTGCCCCAAACCACATACTGTAGCAGAAGTGCTAGTTTTGGCTGCTTGGGGTTTATATGTGTTATATACGGGTATGGATATTTTTTTTTGCAGTGAATTGATGTATGTTCATTTTGGTTTATTTTGTGTAATATATGGTTCAATTTAGTTCATTATCTATCTCTGTTGGTATCTGTAATATATAAGATGTTTT